>NC_083602.1:28588828-28892430 GCF_029168945.1 Cannabis sativa | reverse complement strand
TATTGATTTATTATTGTTTTGACATAGGGCCTGAGATTATCGATCGTTCTCCAAGTAGGTCGGCCAACATACCTGATCTGGAACTTGAGGTAAGAAAAGTATAATGTACCACATGGCATGACAGGTTCTGAAATTATCGATTGTCTAATTAGGCAATGATAATGTAATGATACTATGGACACAATATATGGGCTCACCTGATTGGGTGATGCAATATACCTGGCGACGTAATAGGCAAGGGTACGGGCGTCAGTGACATATGATAAGTATCGAGCGTAGGTACGAGATCGTTTAATTAGACGAATGCAATATATTAGTGTCAAGTTGTGGCACGGGCTCACCTAATTAGGTGGCGCAATGATATTATATATGATATTGCATTATGACATAGGCTTGCCTGATTAGGCAATGCAAATATATGAGCATATCTATTTCTATGCATATGAATGGTTATATTACCTACTGCTGAATGTTATAGTTTAATAATTTTGTGATAATGAAATGTATAATTAGCTATTTAATGTATCCTTCTTTATTACTTTTCTTGCTGAGTCTATGTGACTCATAGGTGCTTTGTGGTGTAGGTAAGGGCAAGGCAGAGTTAGAACAACCATGAGATGGCGGTCTTCTCCAGCAATATACATATTGACCCCACCAGCCTGCGTGTTGAGTTTCCAAGAGTTGTTTTAGACTGGCTATGTCTGCTGTATTTTGAATTTTATTTTGAATTGTTGTTGTATATCGTCTTTTGGATAAATCTTTTATAACAGGGATCCCCGGAACTCCTTTTCACTGCCGTTATAATGTCCGTTTTTAGTGTTTTATTTTAGTCAAGTTTTTATTATCCTCACTGTTTTTAATAATTAATTAATATATTAGTATTAAACTAGTTTTATAAAATCACACACGTGGCGTTCCTATAGATTAGGGCGTTACAACTTGGTATCAGAGCAGCCATAGTTTTAAAGGTCCTGAAGACTGGTCGAATATGTACATTTGCTGCGAAGATAGGTGGACTCATGGTATAGTAAGTGTTTATGTTATTTGCTATTGTCTTACCTGATTAGACAATTATAGTGTATGATGGGAAGAAGTAGTGTGTGAATAGCATATGCATATTGATGTTGATATTGTTTGAATTCTAAATGGTTGAAGGTTTTGGGTTACAGGATATTAGATCATGCAGCGGCGATCAGGCCGTTTAAACCGCGAGCTGGAACTCGGGGTAGGTGGTGGGGAAGAGCATCCTCCACCCCCTCAGAACTGGGAACAACTATTTGCTACCATGCAAGAGACGATTAGGCAACAAGGGGAGCAAATTCGAGACCTGAGAGAGCAACAGGCTCGTCCTGCACCAATACTGGCAACTCAGGTAGTGCCACCGAATATGGGATCGTATGGAACCAATTTATGAGCGGTTCAGGAA
Organism: Cannabis sativa; assembly: GCF_029168945.1. Classification (NCBI taxonomy): domain Eukaryota; kingdom Viridiplantae; phylum Streptophyta; class Magnoliopsida; order Rosales; family Cannabaceae; genus Cannabis; species Cannabis sativa. The sequence continues at coordinate 28,891,004 of NC_083602.1, read as the reverse complement.
ACAAAACCCACCTGTGTTCGAGGGTGGCTCAGACCCACTGAAAGCAGAACAATGGATGACTATGATTGCTTCTATCTTTGATTTCATGCGGGTAGAAGATAATGACCTGGTACGATGTGCTATTTATATGTTACGAGATGATGTCCGGATATGGTGGGAGATTGTTTCCTAAGGTCATAATCTGAATACTATGACCTAGGGTGTATTCAGGGCACTGTTTTATGAGAAATATTATAATGAATCCATTCGTGCCCGCTCAAGTTGAAGAGTTCGCACGATTAGTTCAGGGTAGCATGACTGTGCCTGAATATGCTACCAAGTTTGATAGGCTGGCCAAGTTTGCTTCTGATGAAGTGGCTAGTGATGCTGCAACAAAGGATAAGTTTATCAGAGGCCTTGAAGAATATATTGCTAGAGATGTGGCTATGGCAGCCAAACAATCATGGGTAGTGAAGACTTATCCTCAGATTGTGGACTTAGCTCTCACTACTGAGGGGGCTGAAAGCGTCATTTGTAAAAAGAGTACTCAGAGGAAGGACGTATGGAAGACCTCATCTAGTATTTGAGTGAGTAAAAGCTTTAGCCCCAATGACCGAAGAAGGAAACCAGATGGACCACCGGTTGTGGGTCCAAACAAAAAGTTTCAAAATAACCAGGGCTTTCGTCGGGGCAGAAATGAGGTTTGGCAGCCTTACCCTGAATGCCCAAAATGCAAGAGACATCACTTGGGTGAATGCCGGTCTAGAGTTTGCTACCAATGTGGAGTAGCAGGCCACTTCAAGAACAACTGTCCACAGCTACAGAAGCCCGAGGCTAAGAAAGAGAGTCCTATGGTTCCTGCTAGGGTGTTTGCTTTGACCTAAGCAGATGTTTAAGCTGGCCCTTCGACTGTTACAGGTGAGATATCTATTGGTGGTATTATGTTTACTATTTTGATTGATTCTGAAGCCACACATTCATATATTTCTAGTAGAATCATTGAGAAATTGAGTAGGCCATGTGATATCATGTCTAGTGGATTTAGTACCTTGTTACCTACTGGAGAAGTGGTAATCTCCAGGAAGTGGTAAGGTCTCTCCCAGTGTTAGTAGAAGGGAGAGAATTGTCAGTGGATCTGATTGAATTAGACTTAGAAGATTTTGATGCAATACTGGGAATGGATTGGTTGACTAAGTACAATGCTACTGTAGATTGTAAGAGTAAGATGGTGACTTTTGAACTAGAGGGTGAGATCCCATTTGTTTTTATGGGAAAGGTGCAGGGATCTTGGATTCCATTGATATCGACACTTAGGACCAGGGAATTATTACGAGAAGGATGTATGGGATACTTGGCTAGTGTGTTGGATACCACAAAAGATACACCTTAGGGACCGGAAAAGGTTCGAGTAGTATGTGAATTTTTGGATGTTTTGTTGGAAATATTTTACCAGGATCTAGATTTACTACCAAGTATGTTTGATTAACATCCTAATATGAATTCTAAAACAATGAAAATAAACACCTAAGAGTTTAAGAAAACCTTACATTGGGTGCAGCGAAATATAATGACTCCTTGCATTCAGATCTCTAGCCCTTGATTCCTTTCTGTAGCAGAGCATTGTCAAGATCTGAATCTGGATCTCCTTCTCTCCTTCTTAGATGTTGATTTTCCACAGTCTTACATACTATGATTGAGGTACCACTTGATGTGTGTGGGCACTACTCTATCACTCAAGGGTTTCGAAAATTTAGAGAAGAAAAGAGAGAGAGAGAAAGTGGCGCATAGCTTTTTGTCTGAAGGAAACAATGTGCAAAGTCATGAGTTTCCTGAAGCCAATACTTTCTATTTATAGAATGCCGTCTAGGTTTAGGTTAGAATTGTATGGCATTAAAATAATGGAAAAATAAAATGGTAAACCTCTTGCATAGTGGGCGGCCCATATAAGGAAATTGGGCCTCACTTTGCAACTTTCCCATTTTGTTATTTCTCATTCCCATTTTCTCAAAAATGCCAATTTTCCAATTTAACCATTTAAATGCCAATTCTAATTATTTAATAACTTAAGAATGATTATTAAATAATATTGTCATTTAATATATTTATTAATTTAGTCATATAAAATATCTTAATTAATAAATAAACCTAGAATCTCTTTTCTTTACAATTTCGCCCTTGCTTAGTGAAAATTCATAAAGCAGAGATAGTCTAACTTTTAGAATTATAATTGATTAATTAAAATCAATAAACTAAGTCTTACAAGCAGTATGGTCTCAACTAGTATGGGGACCATGGGTCTATATAACCGAGCTTCCAATAAGTCGAACTGAATTTACCAAGTAAATTCCCTAACTTATTAATTCCTTATTGAATCCACTCTTAGAACTTGGAATTGCACTCTCAGTCATATAGAACGTTCTATATGTTCCACGATATAGATACGTCATTAGTTATCCATTGTTATAATCCTAATTTGATCAATGATCCTCTATATAGATGATTTTACACTGTAAAGGGATTAAATTACCGTAACACCCTACAATGTATTTTATCCTTAAAACACTTAACCCTGTATAAATGATATTTCAGCTAAGTGAAATGAGTACTCCACCATTTATTTTCGTTTGGTTAAGCTCGAAGGAAATCATCCTTTACTTTCTATTCGCCAGATAGAAGCTATAGATTCCATATTTATGTTAGCGCTCCCACTCAACTGCATTACCGTGTTCCCAAAATGTACGTATCACCCTGACCCAAAAGTAGGCTTAACTAACAAATTAAAGAACACGAATAACACTCTTGAGATTGAACCTAATCATATCAGGATTAAGATCATTTGATCTAGGATCAACAGGTGATATAGAATTGAATAGATATTACGGTAAATTCTAATATATCTAATCAAAGTTCAATATCGGTCCCTTCCGATGTATACTCCATACATCCGATACTGGTAAACTTTGCCAATGTCCTGGAAAGTACATAACACTTTTCCAAGGTGTAAGAATACCTATCGCTGATTATACCATGTCAGTCTAAATCCAGTGTTCTGACAAATCAGGGAATAAACTTTTGAACATATATTTAAGATTATATTCCACTGTGCTGACAACACTATAATCATTAACAAATTCATATGTTCTGAACTTAAAAAGAATTCATACATTATATATATAATCATGAAATAAATCATGTGAACCATGCAACATAAAATGTTATTTCTGATCTTTATTAATAAGTAAATCTGATTATATTGAAATGGGTTTTATTTAGGGCACAAAACCCAACATGTATTCCCTGAAGAGTTACCAGGATTACCACCAAAGAGAGAGATTGACTTCGAAATTGAATTAGTACCTGGGGTTGAGCCACTTTCTAAGGTTCCGTATAGAATGGAACCGGCAGAATTGAAAGTGTTGGGTTTTATGCCCTAAATAAAACTCATTTCAATATAATCAGATTTACTTATTAATATAGATCAGAAATAACATTTAATGTTGCATGGTTCACATGATTTATTTCATGATTATATGTACATAATGTATAAATTCATCTGAAACCCTTTTCACATACTTGATCCTGTTTATTGTGCCGTCAACACATTGGAAAGTAAACATGACTATGTGAATAAAGTTTCCTAGATTTATCAGACACAGGGTTTTACTGATATGATAATCTACAACAAGAGTTTACTTGTATTTGGAGAAATACTATGTTCTTTCCAGAACATTGGTTAAAGTAAAGCTCAGGTTGGATGCATGGAGTAAGCATCGGAAGGGACCGATATTGAACTTTGACTTAGATTTATTAAACTTACCGTAAAATCTATTCAAGTCAATATCGCCAAGTTGATCCTAGATCAAATGTTCTTAATCCTGTTATGATTAGGCTCAATCTTGAAAGGCTATTCGTGCTCTTTGATTTGTTAGTTAAACCTACTTTTAGGTCAGGGTGATACGTACATTTTGGGAACACGGTAGTGCAATTGAGTGGGAGCGCTATCATAAACATGGAATCTATAGCTTCTATCTGGCGAATAGTAAGCAAAGGATGATCTCCTTCGAGCTTGACCAAACGAACATAAATGGTGGAGTACTCATTTCACATAAGCTGAAATATCATTTATACGGGGTCAAGTGTTTTAAGGAATAAATACATTGTAGGGTGTAACGGTAATTTAATCCCTTTACAGTGTAGATCATTCATATAGAGGATCATTGATCACATTAGGATTATAACAATGGATAACTAATGATGTGTCTATATGGTGGAACATATAGAGCATTCTATATACTGAGAGTGCAATTCTAAGTTCTATGCGTGGATTCAACGAAGAATTAATAAGTTAGTGAATTTTAGTGCTAAATTCTTGATCTACTTATTGGAAGCTCGGTTATATAGACCCATGGTCCCCCACTAGTTGAGATAATATTGCTTGTAAGACTCATGTAATTGGTTTTGATTAATCAATTATAATTCTCAAATTAGACTATGTCTATTTGTGAATTTTTCACTAAGTAAGGGCGAAATTGTAAAGAAAGAGTTTATAGGGGCATATTTGTTAATTATGATACTTTGTATGGTTCAATTAATAAATATGATAAATGACAATATTATTTAATAATTATTCATAGTTATTAAATAGTTAGAATTGGAATTTAAATGGTTGAATTAGAAAATTGGCGTTTTTGAGAAAATCAGATGCAGAAAAGGTAAAACTGCAAAATTGTAAAAAGTGAGGCCCAAATCCACTAGTATAGGGCCAGCCTCTTTTGTAGGAAATTTAAACTGATATTTTCATTATTTTAATGCCAAATAATTCAAACCTAACCCTAGTGGAATGCTATAAATAGATAGTGAAGGCTTCAGGAAAATGACACTTAAATTTTCTATTTTTCCTTCAGAGAAAAACCTGAGCCTTCTCTCTCCCTATCTTTGGCTGAACCCACTCTCTCTCTCTTGCTCATTGAGATTTCGAAATCCTTAGTGATTAGAGTAGTGCCCACACACATCAAGTGATACCTCAATCATAGTGAGGAAGATCGTGAAGAAAGATCATCAGCAAAGGAGATTCAGCATCAAGGATTCAGAGAAAGAGATTCAAGTTCAGATATTGATAATGCTCTGCTACAGAAAGGAATCAAGGGCTAGATATCTGAACGGAAGGAGTCATTATATTCCGCTGCACCCAATGTAAGGTTTCCTAAACTTTATATGTGTTTATTTTATCGTTTTAGAAAGTTCATATTTAGGGTGTTAATCAACATACTTGTGAGTAGATCTAAGATCCTGGTAAAATAATTTCCAACAGAAAGTCCAATTACAGAACCTACTTGATCTATGATTCACGAGGCCGAGTACCTCTCCTTGGGGTTCACCAGTTTTATTTGTCAAGAAGAAGGTGTTGGAAATTATTTTACCAGGATCTTAGATCTACTCACAAGTATGTTGATTAACACCCTAAATATGAACTTCTAAAACGATTATGAAATAAACACATATAAAGTATGAGAAACCTTACATTGGGTGCAGCGGAATATTATGTCTCCTTCCGTTCTGATCTCTAACCCTTCTATCCTTTCTGTCACAGAGTATTATCAAGATCTGAACCTGGATCTCTTTCTCTCCTTCCTTTAGTGTTGAATCTCCTTCTTGTTGAATATCTTTCTTCACGATCTTCCTCACTATGATTGAGGTATCACTTGCTGTGTGTGGGCACTACTCTATCACTAAGAGGTTCAAAATTCAAGAGAGAAGAAGAGAGTATAGGTGGCGGCTAGGGTTTAGAAGAGAAGGCTCAGGTTTTTCTCTGAAGGAAATCAGAAGTTAAAGTGTGTAAATTTCCGGAAGCCTTCACTATCTATTTATAGCATTCCACTAGGGTTAGGTTTGAATTATTTGGTATTAAAATAATGAAAATATCAGATGATAAACCCTATAAAAGTGGCCGGCCATGGCTATGTGGATTTGGGCCTCACTTTTTGCAATTTTGCAGTTTTATCATTTTTGCATCTCATTTTCTCAAAAACGCCAATTTTCAAATTCAACCATTTAAATGCCAATTCTAACTATTTAATAACTATAAATAATTATTAAATAATATTGTCATTTGTCATATTTATTAATTGAACCATACAAAGTATCATAATTAAAAAATATGCCCAAAAACTCTTTCTTTACAATTTCGCCATTACTTAGTGAAAAATTCACAAATAGACATAGTCTAATTTGAGAATTATAATTGATTAATCAAAACCAATTAAATGAGTCTTACAAGCAATATTATCTCAACTAGTAGGGGGACCATGGGTCTATATAACCGAGCTTCCAATAAGCAGATCAAGAATTTATAACCTAAATTCACTGACTTATTAATTCTTCACTGAATCCACGCATAGAACATAGAATTGCACTCTCAGTATATAGAATGCTCTATATGTTCCACCACATAGACACATCATTAGTTATCCATTGTTATAATCCTAATTTGATCAATGATCCTCTATATGAATGATCTACACTGTATAGGGATTAGATTACCGTAACACCCTACAATGTATTTTATCCTTAAAACACTTAACCCCGTATAAATGATATTTCAGCTATGTGAAATGAGTACTCCACCATTTATTTTCGTTTGGTCAAGCTCGAAGGAGATCATCCTTTACTTACTATTCGCCAGATAGAAGCTATAGATTCCATGTTTATGTTAGCGCTCCCACTCAATTGCACTACCGGGTTCCCAAAATGTACGTATCACCCTGACCCAAAAGTAGGCTTAACTAAAAAATCAAAGAACATGAATAACACTCTTGAGATTGAGCCTAATCATATCAGGATTTAGATCATTTGATCTAGGATCAACTAGGCGATATTGACTTGAATAGATATTACGGTAAGTTTAATAAATCTAAGTCAAAGTTCAACATCGGTCCCTTCCGATGCATACTCCATGCATCCAACCTGAGCTTTACTTTAACCAATGCTCTGGAAAGAACATACCATTTCTCCAAATGCAAGTAAACTCTGTTGTAGATTATCATATCAGTAAAACCATGTGTCTGATAAATCTTGGAATCTTTATTCACATAGTCATGTTTACTTTCCAATGTGTTGACAACACAATAAACAGGATCAAGTATGTGAAAAGGGTTTCAGATGAATTTATAAATCAAATAGACAAGCAATTGATAAGATGAACCAAAACATACACAAATGAATGAAAAATACTTCTGTTTCTTTATTGATGTTGAATAAAATGGATTACATTAAAATGGAGTTTTATTTAGGGCATAAAACCCAACAAACTCCCACTTGCACTAATATAAAACTAATCAGTACATATCAATTAATCCTAAATTCTGACGGTGCTTTTCAAATGCAGTTACGGTCAAGACTTTGGGGAATGGATCAGCTAAGTTGTCTTCTGTGTCCACTTTCTCAACCAGTACATCCCCTCTTGCCACATATTCTCTGATGATGTGATACTTTCTTTCTATGTGTTTGCTTCTCTTGTGACTTTGAGGTTCCTTACTATTGGCTATTGCTCTATTATTATCACAAAGTAGGACCACAGGCTTTTCCATTCCAGGCACGACACCGATACTGGTGAAGAACTTTCTTAGCCAGACAAGCTCTTTAGCAGCTTCTGCTGCAGCTATGTATTCTGCTTCCATCGTCGAGTCCGATATCGCGGTTTGTTTTGCACTTCTCCAAACCACTGCTCCACCCCCAAGAGTAAACACCATCCCAGATGTAGATTTGCTGTCTTCAAGACATGCCTGGAAATCTGAATCAGTATAGCCTATGGGATTTAAATCACCACCCTTGTAGACTAATACTAGATTTCTTGTACTCTTTAAGTATTTTAGAATATACTTAACTGCATTCCAATGTTGTTGTCCTGGATTTGACTGATACCTGCTCACGATTCCAACTGCATAGCAGATGTCAGGTCTACTGCATAACATTGCATACATTAGACTTCCAACTGCAGAGGCATAAGGAATTTTCGCCATGTCCTCTATCTCTTGAGGATCAGTAGGAGACTGTTCCTTAGATAGACGGATAACATATCTAGAAGGCATGTTTGCCCCATTGGTGTTGTTCATGGAGAATCTCTCTTAAACTTTGTCAATGTAGGTTGTTTGAGAGAGAGCAAGAGATCTGTTCTTTCGGTTTCTGATAATCTGAATACCAAGAACATAGGCTGCTTCACCCAAATCTTTCATATCGAATTGAGTGTTAAGCCATTCCTTGATGTGAGTCATTTTCTTGATATTGTTTCCAATAATCAAAATGTCGTCAACATAAAGGACCAGGAATACTACTACTTGGTCTTCCTTGAGTTGGTAAACAAAGGGCTCATCTTCATTCTGAAGAAAGCCGTAGGTCTTGATGATTTCATCAAACCTTTTGTTCCATGAGCGAGAAGCTTGCTTAAGTCCATAAATAGACCTATTTAATTTGCAAACTTTCTTTTCCTGCCCTGGAAGAACATAGCCTTCTGGTTGCTCCATATAGATGGTTTCTTCAAGTACCCCATTAAGGAAGGCAGTCTTGACATCCATTTGCCAGATTTCATAATCGAAAGCAGCAGCTATGGAGAGAAGAATTCGGATGGATTTGAGCATGGCAACAGGACTAAAAGTTTCCTCATAGTTCACGCCTTCTCTTTGGGTATAACTCTTATCTACAAGTCTAGCTTTAAAAGTTTCGACTTCGCCTCCAGCTCCTCTTTTCTTCTTGTAAACTCACTTACATCCGATTGGATGATAGTCATCTGGTGCGTCTACATATTCCCAGACTTTGTTCTTTTTCATGGAATCCATTTCTGAATCCATGTCGGCTGACCATCGTTTACGTTGCGGACTAGCCATTGCCTGTTTATAGGTTAATGGGTCGTCATCAATACCGTCACCAACGACCATATTGATTTCACCATCCAAGCCATAACGAGCTGGTTTTGTTGAAACCCTCCCACTACGACGAGGAGCGGTGATCTTCTGAACAGGAACTTTAGCAGTATTTCTCTCAGTTGGTTCGAGTGAGGGAGTGGGATTGTCCTCTTCTCGACTGGAAGAGGACGGAACATTAGAAGGACTTATATCTGAAAGCATTTCCTCCAACACTACTTTACTTTGTGGTTTGAAATTCTTAATATAGTCATCTTCAAGGAAAGTGGCATTTGTCGAAACAAACACTTTATCATCCTTGCGACTATAAAATAGTCCACCCCTAGTCTCTTTAGAATTTTCGACAAACATGCAAACTTCAGTTCGTGACTCAAGTTTGCCGTCTTTCTTTCTTAAGACATGAGCAGGGCACCCCCAGATTCTGTAATGGCGTAAACTAGGTGTACGACCATTCCATAGTTCTAAAGGTGTCTTAGGGATTGATTTAGATGGAACAACATTTAAAATGTCAGTTGCCATCTGAATTGCATATCCCAGAAGGACGTAGTTAGAGTTGAATAACTAAGCATGGACCTAACCATTTCCAAAAGCCTGCGATTCCGTCTTTCTGCAACTCCATTTTGCTGTGGAGTGCTAGGGGCGGTTAATTGGGATTCAATTCCAAGTTCAATTAAATGATCTTTGAACTGGATATCCATATATTCTTCACCCCTATCAGTTCGCAAGATCTTTAAAGTTTTACCTAATTGGTTTTGAGCCAATGCGTGAAATTCCTGAAACTTTTCAAATGTTTCAGATTTCTTATGCATAAGGTAAATATGTCCATATCTAGAGTAATCATCAATGAAAGTGACAAAGTACTCATAACCACCTTTGGCTTTTACATTCAAAGGTCCTCAAACATCTGAATGCACTAACCCTAGGGGTTGTTTGGCACGCTCCCCCTTTGCAGAGAAAGAACGTTTGGTCATCTTTCCTTCTAGGCGAGACTCGCAAACAGGTAAAAAACCTAAGACGACATTTTTCAATGGACCGTCTTTGGTTAGCCTATTTAGTCTGTCATAGCCTATGTGACCCAAACGTAAATGCCATAGATATGTTTCATTATCATCATTGATATTTTGCTTTTTGTGGTTTCTAGGTTTAGCTACTTTAAAAAGTTCGTTATGTAGGGCAAATGGTGTTTCTGGTCTAAGAATATAAAACCCCTGTTCCATGGATGCAACACAAATATGAATGTCATTTCGAGAAATGGTAGAACCAGAACTCGAAAAATCTAATTTGTATTGTTGCAATTGTAAGCATAAAACAGAAACCAAGTTTCTACTGAAATTTGGAATGTATAAGCATTGTCTAATTCCAAAATTCTGTTTTGAAACTTGAGTTTGGCTTTTCCTCTAGCTCTAACCGAAACCATTTCGCCATTACCAACCTTAAGTTTCAACTCTCCGGATTTCAAATAATTCCAATTCTCAAGCAATTGCAATGAACAACTTACATGGTTTGTAAACCCAGAATCAAGAATCCAAATGGATTTATCATTCTCTAAAACACATGATTCGAAGACTAAAGCATCACTGCTTATTCGTTTGTGATTTGTTGTTCTTGCTGGTACAATTTGTCGTGAAGTATAACTTGAGAAAGTGGAATCACTTTCTCTTATCTTCTCAACTAAGCTTGAAATAGTAGGATTTATGGAGTTATGAACTATTTGCTCTTCAGAGTGAACTATTCCCAGCTTACCTGCTTTCTGGAATTTCATGTTCATCATGAGCATATGTGAAGTATTACTCTAACAAGGAGTTTATAACTTCAAGTTCATTTGCTACGATATTAACTAGGAGTGGATTGGGATGAAGGTTATTGGCACTACAACACATCAATAAAACAGAAGTAAGTTTTTGGTTCAAATTCATACACAATGTTCAGAAAATAACGAATAATCACATATGTTATAAAAATACTAAATCTAACATAGTTTATTTTCCAAGGTTTCCAACATAATGAAATACAGTGTCCCGGTAGGCGAGATTCAAAGATAACATTAGTTGAATAGAGTAGTCAGCTCATCTAAAATAAAACCATTTTAGCAACCTTTTATTCGATCAAAATGAGAATCCAATGTTGTCCCGGTAGGCGAGAGTCAAGGTTATTCTCATTTTATGAGCTTCCACCATTGTTTCATGTTTTATGAGTTTATCTCTAAGTAGTCACCGTAGCGGAGAGTCTAATAGAGACGAGAACTCACAAATAACTTATCAAATGAGATCTTATGGTGTTAAAAGTTTTCAACGAATAACCATCCATAAGGGGGACGAAGTCTAGCGTCTCGAGATTATATAGAAAAAATTTAACTATTGTAAGACCAACAATGGAGATCGAATATCTTTTTGATTAAAGCTCATTATTTAAAAAAAAAATATGTATTTTATTAATCATCTGTTCCATATTTTAATAATGAAAAATTACAAATTAAAGTTGGTTTAAATAAAAAATCAACTTTAATTAAATTTCAATTATTATTTAAATTTGAAAAATAAATTCGAAATTAATGGAACAAATTTGAAAAAATATCTTGTTTAAGTTGTTTAGAAGAATCTAAAAAATCAACTTAAATATCTTTCAAATTAGATTTAATTAAATTTAAAATTAAGTTATAACCACTTAATTTGAAAATATTCTGTTTTAAGTTAATATTTAAAAAAAAAAATATCAACTTAAAAAATATCTAAAGAATCTTAATAACCAATTCCTAAAATTCCTAAACTTAATTTTGAAATTTGAAATTCAAAAGATATTCAGATTTAAGTTGATTAGTTAGAGATAACTAATTTTCAACTTAAATAGGAATATTTAATGAAAAATTTAAATTAAGCTTCAGAAAGAATCTAGTTGGTTATAATTCTATATTTAATTAAATACAAGAAAATACATATAGTTTAGCTTAGTATATAATTCTTTAAACTATGGTTTTCTTAAATTAATTTCAAAATAAATGAAATTAATTATGTTGCTAATCAATTTTATTAGGTTAAACTAATTTAATTAACCTAGTACAGTTATCCAAATCAGGCAAATGAGCCTTCACAATTGGGGTAGTTCATGTGAGGGGGGGTTGGGTTCAGTATATCGTACCTACTACTATGGCTCCCAACTCTCACACAAGGCCCAAAATAGAGGAATTTAACCTTAAAATGAACAACTGTTATTAATTGAATAGGCCCTAAAACTAAATGGGCCTAAATAAAATCTATCAAAAACTATGATATTTTATTTAGCAACAACAACCTATATGCATCTATAACAAAATTAAACATATAGGCTCACACATGCACACATTTGGATGGATCCTATCATGTTGCTAGGTCATACACAGATGAAAGAAGATTGTAAAATTTACCTGTTACAAATTATTTACTTGACCAATTGAACCATGGGTTAAATCAGATCATTGGATTTGTCAACAAGTTAACTATGACTATTTACAATCAAGCAATAATAGGTTTTATAAATTTACATACAAGCTAAAACACATACTCCTGCAACAAGATGAATTGGATAGTTGGATGTAGGAATTATTTAATTTTAAATAATTATTTTCGAAAATATTTAAATAATAAAAAAATATTTCGGTTTTTTTAAAAAAATAAAATAAAAGAAATTTAAAATTAAACCTACAATTTTTGAAAAATTAGGTTTCAACTAACCTACATATCATTTCAAAAATAATTGCTAACTACTTTTTAAATTTTTAAAGTTATTTTATAAAGTAAATATAAAATAAAAAATATATATTTTTCAGATTTTATATTAATTTAAATAAAATAACAAAATTTAAAAAATTAGCAAAATATCTTACTTCTATTTAAAATTACATGATTATAGTTATCTTATTTTAAATTTAAATAAGGTCAAATAATTTTAAAAAAAAATTAATTTAAAAAATATTTAATATCTGACCTTTAAATTTTAAAAATAAGATAAAATAATCAAATTTAAAAATAAGATATAAAATCAAGCAAAAAGATACGCATCAGGGTGCATGACCGAGAATCCTCAGCGCAGGAGGCTGCATGCTGCCTCTCCGCGCGCACGAGGCTCGGTTTTCAAACAAAATCTTGTCTGTGCGCGTGCTGTCCGAGGGTTTCCCCTCATCCGCGCGCGTGGGTTGATGCACGACCCCTAATATATTTCGAAACTTCAAAAAATCATAACTAATTCAAATTAAATCGAAATTGAGTTCTGTACAAAAGTAAATTGCTTAATTTTTTCCATACTATCCAATAAAAGTAATTCCAGAAATAGATATTCAATTATTTTTCACAAAAATTCACAAACATCAATCAATCATCATACAACACACAAAACAACATGATACCATCCAAAACATCAAACAAATAGTTTTAAGTCCAAATTTCTTGCAAGCAAATCAATTACCATGGCTCTGAGGCCAGTTGTTGGAAATTATTTTACCAGGATCTTAGATCTACTCACAAGTATGTTGATTAACACCCTAAATATGAACTTCTAAAACGATTATGAAATAAACACATATAAAGTATGAGAAACCTTACATTGGGTGCAGCGGAATATTATGTCTACTTCCGTTCAGATCTCTAACCCTTGTATCCTTTCTGTCATAGAGTATTATCAAGATCTGAACCTGGATCTCTTTCTCTCCTTCCTTTAGTGTTGAATCTCCTTCTTGTTGAATATCTTTCTTCACGTTCTTCCTCACTATGATTGAGGTATCACTTTCTGTGTGTGGGCACTACTCTATCACTAAGAGGTTCGAAATTCAAGAGAGAAGAAGAGAGTATAGGTGGCGGCTAGGGTTTAGAAGAGAAGGCTCAGGTTTTTCTCTGAACGAAATCAGAAGTTAAAGTGTGTAAATTTCCTGAAGCCTTCACTATCTATTTATAGCATTCCACTAGGGTTAGGTTTGAATTATTTGGTATTAAGATAATGAAAATATCAGATGATAAACCCTATAAAAGTGGCCGGCCATGGCTATGTGGATTTGGGCCTCACTTTTTGCAATTTTGCAGTTTTATCATTTTGCATCTCATTTTCTCAAAAACGCTAATTTTCAAATTCAGCCATTTAAATGCCAATTCTAACTATTTAATAACTATAAATAATTATTAAATAATATTGTCATTTTTCATATATATTAATTGAACCATACAAAGTATCATAATTAACAAATATGCCCTAAAAACTCTTTCTTTACAATTTCGCCCTTACTTAGTGAAACATTCACTAATAGACATAGTCTAATTTGAGAATTATAATTGATTAATGAAAACCAATTAAATGAGTCTTACAAGCAATATTATCTCAACTAGTGGGGGGACCATGGGTCTATATAACCGAGCTTCCAATAAGGAGATCAAGAATTTATAACCTAATTTCACAGACTTATTAATTCTTCGTTGAATCCACGCATAGAACTTAGAATTGCACTCTCAGTATATAGAATGCTCTATATGTTCCACCATATAGACACATCATTAGTTATCCATTGTTATAATCCTAATTTGATCAATGATCCTCTATATGAATGATCTACACTGTAAAGGGATTAGATTACCGTAACACCCTACAATGTATTTTATCCTTAAAACACTTAACCCCGTATAAATGATATTTCAGCTATGTGAAATGAGTACTCCACCATTTATTTTCGTTTGGTCAAGCTCGAAGGAGATCATCCTTTACTTACTATTCGTCAGATAGAAGCTATAGATTCCATGTTTATGTTAGCGCTCCCACTCAATTGCACTACCGTGTTCCCAAAATGTACGTATCACCCTGACCCAAAAGTAGGCTTAACTAACAAATCAAAGAACACGAATAACACTCTTGAGATTGAGCCTAATCAGATCAGGATTTAGATCATTTGATCTAGGATCAACTAGGCGATATTGACTTGAATAGATATTACGATAAGTTTAATAAATCTAAGTCAAAGTTCAATATCAGTCCCTTCCGATGCATACTCCATGCACCCAACCTGAGCTTTACTTTAACCAATGCTCTGGAAAGAACATAGCATTTCTCCAAATGCAAGTAAACTCTGTTGTAGATTATCATATCAGTAAAACCCTGTGTCTGATAAATCTAGGAATCTTTATTCACATAGTCATGTTTACTTTCCAATGTGTTGACAACACAATAAACAGGATCAAGTATGTGAAAAGGGTTTCAGATGAATTTATAAATCAAATAGACAAGCAATTGATAAGATGAACCAAAACATACACAAATGAATGAAAAATACTTCCGTTTCTTTATTGATGTTAAATAAAATGGATTACATTGAAATGGAGTTTTATTTAGAGCATAAAACCCAACAGAAGGATGGGTCGTTACGTATGTGCATTGATTATCGTGAATTGAACAAGTTGATAATAAAGAACAAATATCCTTTGCCAAAGATAGATGATTTGTTTGATCAGTTACAGGGAAAGACCATCTTTTCCAAGATTGACCTTCGATCTAGTTATCACCAGTTGAGGATTCGGGAAGAGGATATTCCCAAAACTGCTTTTCGCACTCGATATGGGCACTACGAGTTCTTCGTGATGTCCTTCGACTTGACTAATGCACCAGCAACATTTATGGACTTAATGAATCGGGTATTTAAGGACTTCCTCGATAACTTTGTGATTGTGTTTATTGATGACATTCTAGTCTATTATGAATCAGAAGAAGCTCATGAACAACACCTTCGTATGGTATTACAACGTCTTTGGGAACACAAGCTTTATGCAAAGTTCAAGAAGTGTGAATTCTGGTTGTCCCAAGTGAGTTTCTTAGGACATGTGGTAAGTAAGGATGGGATTCCGGTAGATCCAGTGAAGATTGAAGCTGTTCGAGATTGGCCACAACCTAAGACAGCAACTGAAGTTAGAAGTTTCTTAGGATTGGCTGGGTACTATAGGAGATTTGTAGAAGGTTTTTCCAAGATTGCTACTCCTTTCACCGAGCTGACCCGAAAGAGTTATAAGTTTATGTGGACTGATAAATGCGAGAATAGCTTTCAAGAATTAAAGAAGAGATTGATTACTGCACCAGTTCTAAGTGTTGCGATATTTTGCACACGCAAGTGTACGTATCGTTTCAAGTAGTAGACTCACTAGGAGTGAGGTCGATCCCACAGGGAGTGTAGTTAAGTACGTTGAAATTAAACTTTTACTTCTATTTGATTAAATAAAAGATAGGAAAAAAAACAATGAAGTATAAGAAAAATAGTTGGAAGCAACGATTCGAGAAAATTGATAGTTAATAAACTAGGGTGTCGATTTCAATTGTTTCTATTGATTATGGCCTAATATGATTATTTTTCTAATGTTAATTTCTATGCAATAGCAGGTTTACTAAGGTAATTTATAGTCTTCTCAGATATATAAACCTCAATCACATGCAAACTTTCTACTCTCGTGATAAATTTAACATGCAACAGGCATTAAACACAGAAACCCTATAAGCTATCTAAACCATATAGGTACTCTCATCCTATATCAAAATTCAGTTCTATTCTACTATAGCATATTTGACACTCACTTCTCAGATCTCGCATCAAAATCATAGACAGTTAATTGGTGATCAGGCAATTAAAAATAATTAAGCACAAATAAAATAGAATACATAGAAATTAGGGGGAAAATTAATCATATTAAAACCATAAACAATATCAAACAATATCCATCTAACCCTAATAAAGTGTTTAGTTACTCATGTTCAATGAAGCACAAATACACATATTAACTGATAGAAAAGAGATGAAAAATAGAGAAGAGAAGAAAAGAAGAATGCTGAAAACCCTGAGCAGTATGTCTCCAGTATTGCAGTTGATCTCTCTACTCTGTATCTGAACTCTCACTTTTTTTCTCTCTGACATTGCTTCCTGAAATCAACTCCATTCTTCCCTTTATATAGGCATTGAAGGCCTAAAAATATGGAAAAAAAAACGCAATATTTAAATTCCCATTCGGATTTAAATTTTTGGGAAACCTCAAACGAGATATTTTTTTTCTGCTGCGTTGACTGATAGTATTTTGGCCATAACTCTCTCAATATTGCTCGGAATCAGACGATTCAAGATGTTCCGGAAAGATAAAAGAGAGATATAGAACTATCATGTTTTGACTTTTTCCAAAATCCAATCAGAACACCGTCGAATTCAGACTTGAAGTTTCGGCTTCCACAATTTTCTCTATTTTAAATATCATGATATTTTTTATCTTTTTCCCATCTTTTTCTCTGATATTTTTCTAATCTTCTTCTATTTTAAATCTGTAAAAATAAAAGATAACAAGCGTAAAAATGCTCCAAATACGATTAAAACTTAATTAAAAATATACTAAACTTAATCTAAAATAAATACTAAAAATAACCTAACAAATTCCCCCAAACTAAGCTTTTACTCGTCCTCGAGTAAAACACTAAATAAACATTAAACAAGTCAATATCCAAAACACGAGTAATTTTCAAGTAGGTTCAATAATATGATTATGAAAAAATTCACTTATGCATATAATCCAGAATTTTAGTTCAATTACACCCTTGACAGATTTCAATTTATTTTCATTTAGCTCATGAAACCATAGAATGCAATTAACTAACAATTAAACCACTTTATGCATGCCAATTAAAATCAACAATCCACTAACCCAAAATTTCATATGCTTGTAATACTTACTATTCTCCACTAATATAGATTAATGCACAACCAAGAATCAGAAGGTCTTTCTAGGCTTGTATTGTTAGGCTTAGGTAAGGTAGTTGAAATGGTCATTTAGACTTTCCTATACCATAAGCTTCTCAAATTATGTCACCCACAATATTTTTCATACAATCCCAATACTCCTTTTTTCTAATTACATGAGAGATATATTCTTCAACAAGGGTGCAACAACTTTATATTTATCTTTTTTTTTTTTCTAGATTTGACACTAGTTGTCAGATTTTTCTTTCTTTTTTCCTTTTTTTCAAGTTGTTGTCAATCAATTTTTCTTTTTTTTTTCTCTTTTTTTTTTTTTTTTATATTCTCTCAATTTTCACACTTTTTCCACACACATACAACAAACTTCCCATCCAAATTCCCCCAAACTAAAGATCTACTTATGGTATAATTAGGATTAAATCTTAGGATATTCATGGGTTTATCTTTTTTCTTAGGCTCAATATGTGTAGAAAAAAATAAGTTAAGGCTCAAAAAGGGTAACTAGGATAAAATTATAGGGATGGCTTGACAAGCACAATCGATTTAAAAAAAAATTGCCTAAATCACTTTCCTAGTCATGCATAACTTATTATTTCGCCTCAAATAGCAAGCAAGCAAGTTCTAGAATTTCCAAACAACTTTCCACATTCCACAATCAACATACATAAAATAATTCAATTACTAGAAAATTACCTAATATGATTCCATGCTCAAAATTGAAATTAGTCAAGAACGTAATATCACCAAGCACACGGATTTTTCGAAAATAAGTGAACTTTTCAAATCATGCTATCTACCTACTTTCAAATTGACTCACATTAAGAAAATTGACTCACAACAATAAAAATTAAAAATTAAAAGACATAAAACTTAAAAACTCAAAATAAAAATTAAGTCACTCCTCCCCCAAACTAAAGTGACACATTGTCCCCAATGTGACATTAAAGAACAAGGAAAGAAAATTTACCTGGGTGCCACATCAATAAGTGGTTGACGCCCGTAATAAGCGTCATGCAAGACAACTTGAAAATTGTTATTGTACTTGTTTTCAAGCTTGGCAAGCGATGAGTTTGAATCAAAGTCAATACCAACAACATAAGACTTTGGATGATGAGCTTGGGGAGAAGCCTTTCGTAGCTCGCAGAGGATGTAATATGGTGTTGATGAAATATATGGATTCATTGGTGGTTTATTAGTCAATATCATTGATGAAGTCGAATCAATGATGTCATGTGCTTTCTCATCTTCCAATGTCACAGTATCTACTCTTTCATCTAACAAACCTTCTTCTTGTTGCTCACTCTCCACATGGCTATTCATACCCTCACTTGTGATTTCATATTTAATGAGTTCCTCTTCACAAGGATCTTGATCTTCAATTGTAGGCTCATTATCTTCCTTGTATTCAACTAATGACCCTTCTTCATTGTAGCAATAACTCTCATAACTTTCAGTATTGGAGTTATTACATTCTGAATCATGAGCCACTAAATTATCACATAAGGACCTTACCATGTCTGTTAAGCGATTAATCTCTCCTGGAAGTGATTGCATAAGTGCTAGTAGTTGCTCCTCTTTTTCAGATTGTTGGGATGAATTTGGGCAATAAGGTGGGTATTGGTGACTCCAACCCTGAAGTGATGGATCCCAATGCCAGTCGTAATCAAAATCTGTCATGTTATTCAATAGATTTATTACATCATAGCCTCTCATTAATAGAGGTGCTCCAGTTGCCTCTGCTCCATAATCAACCCAGCTTCTTGTTGTTGGGTTTTATGCCCTAAATAAAACTCATTTCAATATAATCAGATTTACTTATTAATATAGATCAGAAATAACATTTAATGTTGCATGGTTCACATGATTTATTTCATGATTATATGTACATAATGTATAAATTCATCTGAAACCCTTTTCACATACTTGATCCTGTTTATTGTGCCGTCAACACATTGGAAAGTAAACATGACTATGTGAATAAAGTTTCCTAGATTTATCAGACACAGGGTTTTACTGATATGATAATCTACAACAAGAGTTTACTTGTATTTGGAGAAATACTATGTTCTTTCCAGAGCATTGGTTAAAGTAATGCTCAGGTTGGATGCATGGAGTATGCATCGGAAGGGACCGATATTGAACTTTGACTTAGATTTATTAAATTTACCGTAATATCTATTCAAGTCAATATCGCCTAGTTGATCCTAGATCAAATGTTCTGAATCCTGTTATGATTAGGCTCAATCTTGAAAGGCTATTTGTGTTCTTTGATTTGTTAGTTAAGCCTACTTTTAGGTCAGGGTGATACGTACATTTTGGGAACACGGTAGTACAATTGAGTGGGAGCGCTATCATAAACATGGAATCTATAGCTTCTATCTGGCGAATAGTAAGCAAAGGATGATCTCCTTCGAGCTTGACCAAACGAACATAAATGGTGGAGTACTCATTTCACATAAGCTGAAATATCATTTATACGGGGTCAAGTGTTTTAAGGAATAAATACATTGTAGGGTGTAACGGTAATCTAATCCCTTTACAGTGTAGATCATTCATATAGAGGATCATTGATCACATTAGGATTATAACAATGGATAACTAATGATGTGTCTATATGGTGGAACATATAGAGCATTCTATATACTGAGAGTGCAATTCTAAGTTCTATGCGTGGATTCAACGAAGAATTAATAAGTTAGTGAATTTTAGTGTTAAATTCTTGATCTACTTATTGGAAGCTCGGTTATATAGACCCATGGTCCCCCCACTAGTTGAGATAATATTGCTTGTAAGACTCATGTAATTGGTTTTGATTAATCAATTATAATTCACGAATTAGACTATGTCTATTTGTGAAATTTTCACTAAGTAAGGGCGAAATTGTAAAGAAAGAGTTAACAGGGGCATATTTGTTAATTATGATACTTTGTATGGTGCAATTAATAAATATGATAAATGACAATATTATTTAATAATTATTTATAGTTATTAAATAGTTAGAATTGGCATTTAAATGATTGAATTAGAAAATTGGCGTTTTTGAGAAAATCAGATGCAGAAAAGATAAAACTGCAAAATTGCAAAAAGTAAGGCCCAAATCCACTTGTATAGGGCTGGCCACTTTTGTAGGAAATTTAAACTGATTTTTTCATTATTTTAATGCCAAATAATTCAAACCTTACCCTAGTGGAATGCTATAAATAGATAGTGAAGGCTTCAAGAAATTTACACTAAATTTCTACACTTAAAATTTTCTATTTTTCCTTCAGAGAAAAACCTGAGCCTTTCTCTCTCCCTATCTTTAGCTGCCACTTCTTCTTTCTCTTCCCTCTTGAATTTCGAAATCCTTAGTGTATGAGTAGTGCCCACACACATCAAGTGATACCTCAATCATAGTGAGGAAGATCGTGAAGAAAGATCATCAACAAAGGAGTTTCAGCATCAAAGATTCAGAGAAAGAGATCCAGGTTCAGATATTGATAATGCTCTGCTACAGAAAGGAATCAAGGGCTAGATATCTGAACGGAAGGAGTCATATTATTCCGCTGCACCCAATGTAAGGTTTCCTAAACTTTATATGTGTTTATTTCATCGTTTTAGAAAGTTCATATTTAGGGTGTTAATCAACATACTTGTGAGTAGATCTAAGATCCTGGTAAAATAATTTCCAACAACTGGCCTCAGAGCCATGGTAATTGATTTACTTGCAAGAAATTTGGACTTTAAAACGATTGTTTGTATGTTCTTTGGATGGTATCATGTTGTATTGAGTGTTATTTGATGATGGATTGATGTTTGTGAAATTTTCGTGAAAAATAATTGCGATTTTATCTCTGGAATTATTTTGATTGGATAGTATGAAAAAAATTAAACAAGTTAGCCTTTTACAGAACTTAATTTGGATTTTATTTGAATTAGTTATGATTTTTTGAATATTTGAAAAAATCGGGACTGTGCTGATTTTTTCCTGCGATCGCAAATCTGTCCGTACAGTTTCGAATTTTTTTGTTTTTCTTCGATTTTTCATGCTTTTTCATGGAATTAACTTCCAATTTTTGTATAGTTTTGTATTTATACTATTACTATTCCTAATTCAATTCTAATTATCATTTTGAATTAATTTAATATTTTTTAAATTTAATTCAAGATATTAGTGTAATTTGAATTTGAATAGAATTAGTATCTATCTTCTTGCTTAAAAATCTATCTTATTTTTAAATTTGATTATATCTTATTTTTTTAAAATTTAAGGTCAGATTTTATAAGATATTTATAAAATTTTTTAAGATATTTTTAAGATATCTTATCTTTTAAGATATTTTTAATTATATCTTATCTTTTAAGATATTTTTTTTTAAAAAAAAATAAATCTTTTTAGATATTTTGACCTTATTTAAATTTAAAATAAGATATTTATAATTTAAATAGATGTAAGATATTTTGCTAACTTTTAAATTTGTTATTTTATTTATTTAAATTAAATTTAAAATCTGAAAAGATATTTCATTTATCTTTTCTAATTTTTATTTTTAAAATAACATTTAATTTTTAAAAGTAGTTAGCAAATTTTGAAATGATATTTAGGTTGGTTGAAACCTAATTTTTCAAAAAGTAGGTTTAATTTTAAATATTTTTTTTAAATTTCAAAATTTAAATTTTATTTTTGAAATTAAATTTTTTTTAAAATTTTATTTTATTTTTCGAATATTAAAATATTTTTTAATTATTTATTTTTCGAAATTATTTATTTAAAATTAAATAAATCCTACTTCCAACTATCCAGCTAACCTTGTTGCAGGAGTATGTGTTTTAACTTGTTTGTAAGTTTTAAAAACCTATTATTACTTGATTGCAAATAGCCACGGTTACCTTTTGCCAGATCTAATGATCTGATGGCTCCCTTGGTCAAGATAATAATTTGTAACAGGTATATTTACAATCTTCTTTCATCTGTGTATGACCTAGCAACATGATAGGACCCATCCAAAGTGTGCCTGTGTGAGCCTATGTGTTTAATTTGATTATAGATGCATATAGGTTGCTGTTGCTAAAATAAATTATCATAGTTCTTGATAGAATTTATTTAGACCCATTTAGTTTTTGGGCTTATTCAATTAATAACAGTTGTTCTTATTAAGGTTAAATTCCTCTCTTTTGGGCCTTGTGTGAGAGTTGGGAGCCATAGAAGTGGGTACGACATACTGAACCCAGCACCCCCTCACACAAACCACCCCAATTGTGAAGGCCCATTTGCCTGATTTGAACAACTGTACTAGGTTAATTACACTAGTTTAACCTAATAAAATTGATTAACAACATAATTAATTTCATTTATTTTGAAATTAATTTAAGAAAATTATAGTTTAAAGAATTTTTTATTCTAAGCTAAACTATATGTATTTTCTTGTATTTAATTAAATATAGAATTATAACCATCTAGATTCTTTCTCGAACTTAATTTAAATTTTTCATTAAATATTCCTATTTAAGTTGATATTTAGTTATCTTCAACTAACCAACTTAAATCTGAATATCTTTTGAATTCAAAATTTCAAAATTAAGTTGAGGAATTTTAGGCATTGGTTATTAAGATTCTTTAGATATTTTTTAAGTTAATATCTTTTCGAATATTAACTTAAAATGGAATATTTTTAAATTAAGTGGTTACAACTTAATTTCTGATATTTAATTAAATTTAAATTTGAAAAATATTTAAGTTCTAGATTTTTTCTAATACAACTTAAATTAGATATTTTTTCAAATTTTGTGGAAAAGATACTTAGTCAAATAAGATATTTTCTAGATAGTTATTTCTAGACTAGTTATTATTTCTAATATTAAATAGGAAAATATTATACATTGTGAAATTAATTATTTAAATAATTAATTTTGGTACAATTTATTTTAAGTATATTTTTCCTAGTATTAAACTAGAGATTAATAATTAAGCCTTCTCTACACTTAATTATTTATTTCTTAAATTTAATACATTTAATTAATTTGAAAAATTAAATATCTAAGTTGATTTTCATCATGATACTTAAATATTTCTTTTTCATGACACTTAATTAAATAGAAAATTATTTTTAGTTGAAATTTATTTTTTCAACAAAATTTAAATAATTTTCAAAATATATTTTTTCTTTATTTTATTAATCAATTTTCGAAATTGCATTTCTGAAATGCTAGAATTTCAAATTTTATCTTGAAAAATAGATTAAGTTGTAAATTAATTATTTATTTTAATTAATTCTTGGATCAACTTAAATCAATGATTTTTTCATTTATTGATTAATTTAAAATAAATTGAATTAAAGTATATTATTAGAAATTGAATTAATTAGTCAAAGGAAAATCTAGATAGATGATATTTTTGCTTGAAGTATTTTTCTAGTGTATTTAATTAAATAGAAAATTAATATTTAAGTTGATTTTCATCATCATACGTAAATATTTGAAATTTTTCTTATATATTTAATTAAATAGGAAAATTATATTTTTTGTTGTAAATTAATTTTATTAATTAATTTTGGGCCAACATTAAATTAGAATAATTTTTCCAGGATTTATTTTTTATTTTAACATGCATTTTTGAAAATTGTATCCTTGAATACTTTAATTTTTCGAAATGCAATATATATTTATAGAAAATTAAATTTGAGTTGTAAATTAATTTAAATTAATTTTGTAACAACTTAAATATTTTTTTTTCTAAATATTTATTGGAAATTATTACTAAGATGGAAATAATTCATGTTATTTTCATATCCATCTAAGTAACATTTATAAATATTAAATTAAAATTTATATTTAGAATTTTTCATTCTAAATTGGAAATTTTAATTAAATAAATATATATTTAAAATAAATAGAATAAATAAAGAGAATCAAAGAAAATACAACACACTTTAAATAATGAGCTTGATTATTATTAAGATATTCGATCTCCATTGTTGGTCTTACAAAAGTTAAATGTTTTCAATATAACCTCGAGGGTATTTAGACTTCGTCCCCCTATGGATGGTTATTCGTTGAACGCATTTAACACCGTAAGATTTCATTTGATAAGTGTTTTGTAAGTTTTCGTCTCTATTAGACTCTCCCCTACGGTGACTACTTAGAGATAAACTTATGAAACATGAAACAATGGTGGAAGCTCATAAAATGAAATAACCTTGACTCTCGCCTACCGGGACAACGTTGGATTCTTATTTTGATCGAATAAAAGGTTGCTAGAATGGTTTCTATTTTAGATGAGCTGACAACTCTATTCAATAAATGATGCTTTGACTCTCGCCTACCGGGACACTGTATCAGTTTATTGAAAACCTTGGAAATTATTTAGGATTGTATGTTTTAGTATTTTCACTAGTTATTCCTACTTGCTATATGTTTATAATTTCTGAATTGTGTATGAATTTATATTGAACCATGTTATTTTCTGTTATTAAGTTGTAGTTTAATTTCGAATCTTCATTGTTGGTCCAACATGTTTGTTTATCTAATGAGATAAATCCCTAGTGGATTTTCACCATTAGACATACATAATAGTGTAAGATCTCGAAAGATAAGTATTGTATATGCGACATCTAACTGTTCATCAATTGATGACACCTTAGACTAGTATTTTTACAATATGAAACAAGAAGATTACATAAATAAGATTACTTTGTCTTTCGCTAATCGAAGCATCGTTGGATTCTTATTTTAAACGAAATTATCCTAATTCCTCTTAGCTTATTCATTTCGAATTAGCTTTATAACATATCATTGGATGAATGGTCTATAAATCATTTCATGTCATTCTATATTTTCTCTTAAGAAATTAAATGACGCATATGATTATAATCCCGAAATTCTATTCCCAATTGATATAAATCCTCAATCTTAGAAATCTCCTACTTGTATGGGCAAATCTGACTTAGAGTTTGTATTAGTAGTGGTGGTCCAAGAAAGAATTACTCATTATATTTGGTTGAATTTAAGTCTTTGACTTTAATTTTAGAATCCAAACAGAAATTTTCTTATTCCAGATACAATACAGTTACACTTTCTCAAGTGTTTAATATCCATGTTTTATTAATGGATTCAAACTGTATGGAATATGAGTTAGGTATTCTGTGACCAGAATCCACTTGAAGTATTCTAAGAACTCTTTGATGTAACTATACCTAAGTCATCAAAAGACACTACCATTTTTTTTAATCTATGATATTTGTATCTTGTTCATAGTGGATTTGACAAGATCAATCTCTGCAAAGAGTTAATATGCCTATATCCACTGAAAGTAGTTCATCTCATTCGCAGATGGATGTACATTCAGGGGTGGATATGAGTTTTTCGTTGTATTCTTAAAACGATAACTCTAGATTATACCTTTTAGCAAGAAATTTGAAATGTTTGAAAAATTTCATTAATTTCTAGCAATGGTTAAAACCATTAAGGTAAGTGGTTAAAGATCTTGCGAACTGATAGGGGTGGAGAAATAGTTAGTAGATATGTTGTTCAAAGATCATTAAATTGATTTTTGAATTATATCCAAACTTACCTCCCCAGAAATTTCGAGTTGCATATTGATGATTAGTTACTAGTCGTTGCCTAAATCCTTCTATGGTAATACAATTTCAGAATGATGTAATGGTTGTATACTTAATGTAAATCATTACTAGATTCATGGATGACCTAATCAAAATCTTAAGAAAAGCTAGAACTGTTAACCATGGTTTGTTAGCTATTCTAAGTGATTAGGGGTGGACCATCCCATTGTCAATAGATAAGAAAGTGTTTGTTCAAACAAATACTACTTTTCTAAGAAAATGACTAAGTCTGAAAAAAAAGTAGCAAATAAAGGAGATATTTAATTCTTGATTCCAAAAGTGTTCTATCATCTTATATAACATATGATGATCCCACTGCCTCTGTTGTCTTGTCACAACCAAAGAGGTTAATACCATTTAGTTTTCTTCGACATAATTCACGGTACCTTGTCGTAGTGGGAGAGTTTCTAGGAACTCACCTTCTTATGACTTGGGAGATACTAGTGATTAAAATCCATTGTGAGTTTAAACAAGTAATGGATTGTCAAGATAAGAAACTAAGAAGAAAAGCCAATAGAACTATGGTTTAATCCATTCACATGGAATAACCTAAAGTTTTCTATTACAAGGACATAAAAGGAAATTTTAGTTAATAAGTCTATTCTATGGACTTAACAAACTTCCTGTTCCTAGTATTATAGGTTTGATTTTATCTAAACCTATGGCTTGTGGTATACCTGGTAATTACTTACTCTAATGCAAGCAACTTACTTTAGTAAGATGCTGAAGCATTTTCTTTCTAATGGCAATCTATAGAAGCTTCACAACTTCTTAGGTATAGATTTTATTTAACTAAGGAAAAGTCTTAACTATTCCAGAAAAGATAAAGCCATGAAAGAATTTCTTATATCAACAGTGAGAGGTCTTAGATATGCTTTTGTATGCCTTAGACCAGACACCTGCTGTTGAGTGGGAGTAATGAGTAGGTATCAGATTAATTCAGGAGAAGAACATTGGAAGACAATCAAGTAAATCCTAAGATTAAGAAGAGGAACTATATGTTAGTCTATAAGAGTGTGTTTAAAACTCTTAGACTACACCATATCAGATTTCGAAATTTGCCTTTGTGCTAGTAAATCTTTATGATAAGATGGTGGTTACTCTGGGGGTGGAATAGTGATTTTGGAGAAGTGTAAAAACCTATCTGAAGTCTCTAGGTCTACCAGAGAGGGACTGAATGTTAAGGTTGCAGGAAAGGTACTTATTCAGTCTAAGGAAAGTTCTATACATTTTTGGCATCATTCCAAATTGCCTTAAACTATTAGTGTTAATTTCCTGATTAACCAAAAGTAGTTGCCAAAGATATAGAATCCAGTATCCCAAGAGAGTAGACATATAGAGAGGAATTTCACATTATCAATGATTTTGTGATTAAGGAAGAGTAATAGTGGAGAAAAGGTTGTGGTTAATTCAACTTTTCAGATCCTATTACGAGGAGTTTACTACTACTACACTTGATTTGTACATCAAGGTGTTGAGATTATTTGAAACACACTTTTTGTTTTATATTAGTGCAAGTGGGAGTTTGTTGGGTTTTATGCCCTAAATAAAACTCATTTCAATATAATCAGATTTACTTATTAATATAGATCAGAAATAACATTTAATGTTGCATGGTTCACATGATTTATTTCATGATTATATGTACATAATGTATAAATTCATCTGAAACCCTTTTCACATACTTGATCCTGTTTATTGTGCCGTCAACACATTGGAAAGTAAACATGACTATGTGAATAAAGTTTCCTAGATTTATCAGACACAGGGTTTTACTGATATGATAATCTACAACAAGAGTTTACTTGTATTTGGAGAAATACTATGTTCTTTCCAGAGCATTGGTTAAAGTAATGCTCAGGTTGGATGCATGGAGTATGCATCGGAAGGGACCGATATTGAACTTTGACTTAGATTTATTAAATTTACCGTAATATCTATTCAAGTCAATATCGCCTAGTTGATCCTAGATCAAATGTTCTGAATCCTGTTATGATTAGGCTCAATCTTGAAAGGCTATTTGTGTTCTTTGATTTGTTAGTTAAGCCTACTTTTAGGTCAGGGTGATACGTACATTTTGGGAACACGGTAGTACAATTGAGTGGGAGCGCTATCATAAACATGGAATCTATAGCTTCTATCTGGCGAATAGTAAGCAAAGGATGATCTCCTTCGAGCTTGACCAAACGAACATAAATGGTGGAGTACTCATTTCACATAAGCTGAAATATCATTTATACGGGGTCAAGTGTTTTAAGGAATAAATACATTGTAGGGTGTAACGGTAATCTAATCCCTTTACAGTGTAGATCATTCATATAGAGGATCATTGATCACATTAGGATTATAACAATGGATAACTAATGATGTGTCTATATGGTGGAACATATAGAGCATTCTATATACTGAGAGTGCAATTCTAAGTTCTATGCGTGGATTCAACGAAGAATTAATAAGTTAGTGAATTTTAGTGTTAAATTCTTGATCTACTTATTGGAAGCTCGGTTATATAGACCCATGGTCCCCCCACTAGTTGAGATAATATTGCTTGTAAGACTCATGTAATTGGTTTTGATTAATCAATTATAATTCACGAATTAGACTATGTCTATTTGTGAAATTTTCACTAAGTAAGGGCGAAATTGTAAAGAAAGAGTTAACAGGGGCATATTTGTTAATTATGATACTTTGTATGGTGCAATTAATAAATATGATAAATGACAATATTATTTAATAATTATTTATAGTTATTAAATAGTTAGAATTGGCATTTAAATGATTGAATTAGAAAATTGGCGTTTTTGAGAAAATCAGATGCAGAAAAGATAAAACTGCAAAATTGCAAAAAGTAAGGCCCAAATCCACTTGTATAGGGCTGGCCACTTTTGTAGGAAATTTAAACTGATTTTTTCATTATTTTAATGCCAAATAATTCAAACCTTACCCTAGTGGAATGCTATAAATAGATAGTGAAGGCTTCAAGAAATTTACACTAAATTTCTACACTTAAAATTTTCTATTTTTCCTTCAGAGAAAAACCTGAGCCTTTCTCTCTCCCTATCTTTAGCTGCCACTTCTTCTTTCTCTTCCCTCTTGAATTTCGAAATCCTTAGTGTATGAGTAGTGCCCACACACATCAAGTGATACCTCAATCATAGTGAGGAAGATCGTGAAGAAAGATCATCAGCAAAGGAGTTTCAGCATCAAAGATTCAGAGAAAGAGATCCAGGTTCAGATATTGATAATGCTCTGCTACAGAAAGGAATCAAGGGCTAGATATCTGAACGGAAGGAGTCATATTATTCCGCTGCACCCAATGTAAGGTTTCCTAAACTTTATATGTGTTTATTTCATCGTTTTAGAAAGTTCATATTTAGGGTGTTAATCAACATACTTGTGAGTAGATCTAAGATCCTGGTAAAATAATTTCCAACACTTGTTTCATCATTAAGTCCATTATAAAAGAGCCACGTAAAACACCCACTTGAGAAGGTGGGATAACATCTCTCTCCATACTCTTTAAATCTCCTCCAAGCAGAATAGAATGGTTCATTGTGTTGTTGGGCAAAATCATCAAGGTATAGCATCTAGCTTTACATTGCAGGTCAAACTCATCAATAAAATATTAGTAAAATAAAAAAAATAAAAAAAACTAAATTAGTACTGAAAAGATAAAAATTTGAAATAACAAAATTAATACTAAAACTAAAAAGAAAAACCAAATTAGAACAAAATTTAATTTTTAATAATATTAACTAACACTCCCCGGCAACGGCGCCAAAAACTTGTTGCGATATTTTGCACACGCAAGTGTACGTATCGTTTCAAGTAGTAGACTCACTAGGAGTGAGGTCGATCCCACAGGGAGTGTAGTTAAGTACGTTGAAATTAAACTTTTACTTCTATTTGATTAAATAAAAGATAGGAAAAAAAACAATGAAGTATAAGAAAAATAGTTGGAAGCAACGATTCGAGAAAATTGATAGTTAATAAACTAGGGTGTCGATTTCAATTGTTTCTATTGATTATGGCCTAATATGATTATTTTTCTAATGTTAATTTCTATGCAATAGCAGGTTTACTAAGGTAATTTATAGTCTTATCAGATATATAAACCTCAATCACATGCAAACTTTCTACTCTCGTGATAAATTTAACATGCAACAGGCATTAAACACAGAAACCCTATAAGCTATCTAAACCATATAGGTACTCTCGTCCTATATCGAAATTCAGTTCTATTCTACTATAGCATATTTGACACTCACTTCTCAGATCTCGCATCAAAATCATAGACAGTTAATTGGTGATCAGGCAATTAAAAATAATTAAGCACAAATAAAATAGAATACATAGAAATTAGGGGGAAAATTAATCATATTAAAACCATAAACAATATCAAACAATATCCATCTAACCCTAATAAAGTGTTTAGTTACTCATGTTCAATGAAGCACAAATACACATATTAACTGATAGAAAAGAGATGAAAAATAGAGAAGAGAAGAAAAGAAGAATGCTGAAAACCCTGAGCAGTATGTCTCCAGTATTGCAGTTGATCTCTCTACTCTGTATCTGAACTCTCACTTTTTTTCTCTCTGACATTGCTTCCTGAAATCAACTCCATTCTTCCCTTTATATAGGCATTGAAGGCCTAAAAATATGGAAAAAAACGCAATATTTAAATTCCCATTCGGATTTAAATTTTTGGGAAACCTCAAACGAGATATTTTTTTTCTGCTGCGTTGACTGATAGTATTTTGGCCATAACTCTCTCAATATTGCTCGGAATCAGACGATTCAAGATGTTCCGGAAAGATAAAAGAGAGATATAGAACTATCATGTTTTGACTTTTTCCAAAATCCAATCAGAACACCGTCGAATTCAGACTTGAAGTTTCGGCTTCCACAATTTTCTCTATTTTAAATATCATGATATTTTTTATCTTTTTCCCATCTTTTTCTCTGATATTTTTCTAATCTTCTTCTATTTTAAATCTGTAAAAATAAAAGATAACAAGCGTAAAAATGCTCCAAACACGATTAAAACTTAATTAAAAATATACTAAACTTAATCTAAAATTAATACTAAAAATAACCTAACACTAAGCCTTCCAGTCAGTGATGAAAAGTTTGTGATATACTGTGATTCCTCAAGATAAGGTTTGGGTCGTGTGTTAATGCAATCAGGGAAGGTCATTGCCTATGCCTCTAGGCAGTTGAAGGATTTTGAACAGCGTTACCCCACTCATGATCTAGAACTGGCAGCTGTGGTTTTTGCCCTGAAGGTGTGGCGTCACTATTTATATGGTGAAAAGTGTGAGATTTACACCGACCACAAAAGTTTAAAATATTTTTTCACTCAAAAAGATCTGAATATGAGACAACGACGATGGCTAGAGTTAGTCAAGGATTATGACTGTGAAATCCTCTACCATCCCGGCAAAGCAAACGTAGTGGCAGATGCACTTAGCCGGAAAGGCGCAGGGCAGGTTTATGAGTTGAAGGAAATCTCTCCAAGATTGGCTGAGGATATAGCCAAGGCTGAGATTGAGTTTGTAGTCGGGAAGTTGGCAAATATTACATTGCAGTCTGATTTAATAGAAAGAATAAAGATTGGTCAACAAAATGATCCTGAATTGATTGAACTCAGAAAGAAAGTTGAGATTGGTGCTACAAAAGATTTCATAGTGACTCCAAGTGGACTACTAAGATATAAGGGTAGAATTTGTGTTCCGACAGATGATCAGATCAGAAGAGAAATCCTTGATGAGTTCCATACTACTCCGCATTCACCCGAGGACAACAATGATGTATCATGACACCAAGGCAAT
The DNA here is from genome assembly GCF_029168945.1 of Cannabis sativa. Taxonomy (NCBI): domain Eukaryota; kingdom Viridiplantae; phylum Streptophyta; class Magnoliopsida; order Rosales; family Cannabaceae; genus Cannabis; species Cannabis sativa. Next base: position 28,858,948 of record NC_083602.1, on the reverse strand, counting down.
ATATTGGTGGTCAGGAATGAAGAGTGATATTGTTGAATACGTTTCAAAGTGTTTAACCTATCAGCAGGTTAAGGCTGAACATCAAAGGCTGACAGGTTTACTTCAGTCCTTGAGAATACCTGAATGGAAATGGGAAGACATAACTATGGACTTTGTAGTGGGGTTGTCTAGGTCGACTACTGGGTTATATGACTCCATATGGGTGATAGTGGATAGATTTATCAAGTCAGTGCACTTTTTACATGTACGTGACTTATACTGTGGAACAGTATGCTGAATTGTACATTAAAGAGATAGTGATACTCCATGGTGCCCCAAAGTCAATTGTTTCAGATCGTGATCCCAAATATACTTCCAAGTTCTGGGAGAGTTTACAAAAAGCTATGGGAACCAAGTTGAGATTCAATACAACTTTTCACCCTTAGACAGATGGTCAGTCTGAAAGAACCATTCAGATATTGGAAGACATGTTGCGAGCATGTGTAATAGATTTTGAGGGATCTTGGAGCAAGTTCCTATCCTTGATTGAGTTTTCATATAATAACAGTTATCAAAGCACCATTGGTATGGCACCTTACAAGATGCTGTATGGTAGGAAATGTCGATCGCCTATCCACTGGGATGAGGCTGGAAAGAGACGTTATCTTGGACCTGAATTGGTCCAAAGGACCAGTGAATCCATTGAAAAGATTCGATCTCATATGCTTGCTTCGCAAAGTAGACAGAAAAGCTACGCTGATTCAAAGCATAGGGATATCAAATTTCAAGTGGGAGACTTTGTATTTCTTCGAATATCACCTATAAAAGGGGTGCGTAGATTTGGAAAGAAAGGAAAATTGAGCCCTAGATACATCGACCCTTTTGAGATACTGGAGCGGATAGGTCAGGTGGCCTATCGATTAGCTTTACCACCTGCGTTATTCGGGGTGCATAATGTCTTCCATATCTCTATGTTGAGAAAGTACGTGTCAGATCCGACACATGTTTTGAGTTACAATGATGTTGAGCTCCAGACAGACTTATCTTATGAAGAACAACCTATCCAGATCTTAGACAGAAAGGAGAAAGTACTCCGAAATAAAACGATCCCTCTCGTTAAAGTCTTGTGGAGTAATAGTAAAGTTGAGGAAGCGACTTGGGAATTAGAGTCGCAGATGCGGGAGCTGTATCCTGAGTTATTCAGGTAAATTTTGAGGACGAAATTCTTATAAGGAGGGGATGGTTGTAATATCCCAACAAGCCTAATAGTTAATAATTAGGGTTTATAATTATATTACGGGTTAATCAGGTAATAAGTGGGATTATGATCCTACTAATCTAGTTGAACATAAATTTTAAATTTGCTATAAGTGGATAAATAAGCATAATTTATAAATTATGGAGATTTATATGGCATATGTGGATGTAATATGAGTTACTGGCGAAATGAAGATATTTTCAGTTTTGGCGACTTTGGAGGCTCGATCGGGGGCCAAAAATGTCATAAAAGGCTTAATTGATAGAATTAATGGGAATATTGTGATAAGTTAATAATGTAAGTATTAGGATAATTAAGAGTATATGAGATTTTAGGTATCACCCTAGAAGTAGAAGTTTCTTAGTAGTTAAGAAATGATAAGATAATTATTAATAATAAAGTCTTTATTAATATTATTACTATATTATTATATTATATCATATTAGTATTATTATTATATTATTATTATTATAATATTCTTTTAAAATGATCATGAAGTATATATTTATATATATTATATATAAGTTATAACTTATATTATATAAGTCTAATGCAGAAAAAGAATGAACGAAACTCTCGTTCATTTTCTTTCGATAAAACTTTCTCCTCCTATATCCACTTTTTTGTTTTTTATTATTTATTTTCAATCCGAAACCTAGCGATCTTAGCTCTGGCAGTAGCAAAATAGCGAATTCTCATACTAAGGAAGCTTAAGGTAAGGTTTAATATCGTTTTAAGTTCAATAACAATTAGTTTTGTATAGGGGTTTTGTGAATTAGAATAGTTATGAAGGTTCTGACCTTATTGGATTGTTCTCGGGTAGTCATGAGACTAGTTTCGATGTTTTCTTGCTGAAATCGAGGTGATTTTGGGTTAGAAATCGATTTTGAAACTTTTTAAAGCTAAGTTTGAGCGTTAATGGCGTTTTCTATTTAAGGGGCTGATTTTAATTTCTGTTACGTAAGAATGGTAGTATTTATGGTATATATGTGCTCTGTGAAGTTTGGAGTGATTTTATAAGTTTTGGTAGTGTTTCAGTGAGTGCGAAAATTGAGATTTTTGTATTTCATAGTTTTTAGAAATTCATACGAGATCAGAAATCGTATTTTTATCATAACTTTTCACTTGGGTGTCCGTTTATGACGTTCTACATACCATTTTGAAGCTTGCGACGAGCTCTACGATATGGTGTATGTTCTAGAGCCAAAATATAAATTTTATTTTAGTGTATTTATACCACGGAATTTAGTAGAAAATCTGAGATTGTCTTACGTGAGTGTTAAGTGGTGTTTTGGGATAAACACTTATTGATTTATTATTGTTATGACATAGGGCCTGAGATTATCGATCGTTCTCCAAGTAGGTCGGCCAACATACCTGATCCAGAACTTGAGGTAAGAAAAATATAATGTACCACATAGCATGACAGGTTATGAAATTATCGATTGTCTGATTAGGAAATGATAATGTAATGATACTATGGCCACAATATACGGGCTCACCTAATTGGGTGATGTAATATACCTGGCGACGTAATAGGCAAGGGTATGGGCGTTAGTGACATATGATAAGTACCGAGCGTAGGTACGAGATCGTCTCATTAGACGAATGCAATATATTAGTGTCAAGTTGTGGCACAGGCTCACCTGATTAGGTGGCGCAATGATATTATATATGATATTGCATTATGACACGGGCTTACCTGATTAGGCAATGCAAATATATGAGCATATCTATTTTATGCATATGAATGGTTATATTACCTACTGTTGAATGTTATAGTTTAATCATTTTGTGATAATGAAATGTATAATTAGCTATTTAATGTATCATTCTTTATTACTTTTATTGCTGAGTCTATGTGACTCACGGGTGCTTTGTGGTGCAGGTAAGGGCAAGGCAAAGTTAGAACAACCATGAGATGGCGATCTTCTCCAGCAATGTACATATTGACCCCACCAGCCTGCGTGTTGAGTTGCCAGGAGTTGTTTTAGACTGGCTGTGTCTGCTGTATTTTGAATTGTTGTTGTATATCGTCTTTTGGATAAATCTTTTATAACAGGGATCCCCGAAACTCCTTTTTACTGCCGTTATAATATCCGTTTTTAGTTTTTTATTTTAGTCAAGTTTTGTTTATCCTCACAGTTTTTTTATATTTAATTAATATATTAGTATTAAAGTAGTTTTATAAAATCACACACGTGGCGTTCCTATAGATTAGGGCGTTACGTAGAGTAAGTGCCCACACACATCAAGTAGTACTCAATCATAGTGTGTAAGGATGTGAAGAATCCAGTGTCAAGAGAAGGAGATTCAGACTCAGATCTTGGTGATACTCTGCTACAGACTGGATACAAGGGTTAGAGATCTAAGTGAAAGGAGCCATTGATATTCCGCTGCACCCACTGTAAGGTTTCTGAAACTTATATGTGTTTATTTACATTATTTTAGAGATTCATATTTAGGATGTTAAATAACATACATGGTAGTAAATCTAGATCCTGGTATAACATATTCCAACAATAATATTATCAAATTAATGAAGAATAAATCTATTCTATATAAAGTGTGGCTATATAACAGAATTCTTAGTTTAACGATTCTTTTTGGGTTTCTACGTTAACTTTAACAGAATATCCTATTAATTAACAAAATATTTTTTTTTATTAATTTTATAAATTTTATAATATGATTATATGTATTTAAAAATAAAAATTACGTAAATTTTTATATAAAGAAATTTTAATTTTAATTTAAAATACTTAAAATATTATTAATATTTTTAATCATATTTTTAAATTTATTGGTTTAACTTTAAATTAGAATAAAAAAATTATGTAAATATTTTATATAAAAAATTTAAATTTAAAATTTTATAAATATTTTTAATTTTATTATTATTTATTTTATATTTTAAATTGAAATAGTTGTAATAAGAAATTGATTGCTTTCTGTTTTAGATATGGTAAGCCGATTTACACACCATATTTTTCGTAAAGTTTATGAATAAAAAACCTACATATAAACATACTCAACTTTGGTTATGTGTGTTTTGGTTAACAATATAGTAAATTATAATATATGTATTATTAAGTACTTTACCTGATTAAAAAAAATAAAAATTTAAAAAATATGTATATATATAATCACATTCAAATAACACACCAATGTAGCAATAGCTAATTTTTTTTTTTTTAAAGATTAAAATCTCAAACTCTATTTTAAATTTTTTTTAAAAAAATACATTACTTAATTAAAAAAAAAAATTAAATATACATGTATTGCACTTAATATCACTTAATTGAACCTAATTAAAAAGAAAACTAATTATACGTGCATTGTATGTAACATCAATATGATGTATAGAATAAATGTGAATCATAGAATAAAAAATTAAGAGTAGAGAATAATAATTATAATTAATAGTAATAAATGAAAAAATTTAAACATCCATATTTATTATCATTGATAACACTTTTAAAATTTGTGTTAATTATTGGGACTAAATTGACATTTAAAACTCTAAAAGGGTCTATGTCAGAAAAAGGAAAAAAAAAACTAAGGGTGTAAATGCATAATAATAAATCTCAAGGACTAAAGTGACAGTCATGCTAAGATAACAAAATTCGGGTTTGCCCCTTTCCTGAACCGGTTTTTGGGTCTTACAGTACCTGCGGAATTACCTCCTCAGTTAACGGTGGGTTGAGCTCTGAATAGAGAGAGAGAGAGAGAGAGAGAGAGAGAGAGTGGTTAAGCATGAGTGGAGGAATAGGTTTGGAAGAAGAGAAAGAAGAAGCAGAGTACCACAACAAAGACTTCGAGTGGGAAGAGCTCAGAGCCCACGTTGAAAACGCCCCGTCGTTTTCCCATCACTTGCTCCCTTATCAACCCCAACACCAACTGCTCCAATCCGATTCAGACGCCTGGAAAAGCTTTCACATCCGTCATTCTTCCGGCAAGTTCTTCAAGGTTCGTCTTTTAATTAATTAATTTATTTATTTGCTTTTCTCACCAAAAAAAAAAAAAATCATAAAATTGTTTCAATACTTGCACTCCCAAACATTAGAATTTAAGGTAGAGATAACTATCCGATGAACTAGCATATGGTGGCATATGTTGATAAGAGACATTGTTTTAATGCGAGCAATATGTAGACTCTTGTGGAATCATTATGCTTGTTGTCATTATCTAACTCCTGTTTATTTTAATTGGGATTTCTCCTAAATGTAATCTTTGTTTGACAAATTATTAAGCTTTGGCTTGTTTACATAGCTCTTTTCATACACACGCCTCTAAAAAGTTTGTTCTGCTGAACGAGTTCAATACCCAATAGAGATTATGCAGAGTGCTTACTAAATGTTGATTCCTTTTTCCATTTGTCAGTTTTGTAGTTTGATGGAAAGTTGATTTACATTTTCCTGTTGTCATTCATTGTTAGTATTACTATTGCATACTGAAAAATTAAGAAGTATAACCATTGCATACTTAAGTTTCCCGAGATAGTAATTGCCTAGTCACTGTTTGTATTGTATGCTTTAATTAATGATAAAAGATGAACAACTTAATTGTTTTCTAGCATAGATAGAGAGCATAGACACTTGCACAGTGAAAACTCATCTTCAACATTGTTGAAGACAATATCATTCTTTTGCTTCATCTCCCTGCTGTGGGGGCTCTTCTTCACTCTCACTAGACATCTAATATGATCTCAATTAAGCTTGTTATGAACTTCATAGAACAAAATACTCACCAAGGGGATCAAAACAATTAGAGAAAAAAATTTAATATGGTTTGCATGTCTAAGGGGAAATCGTCATCTAGCTTCATTTCATTAGATACTGTAGAATGGAGAAGAAACCTGCCTATCTTGGATGATGTAAATCGGCTAAATTACGAATTAGCCCATCAATAACTACACTACTTCAACATGCAATCTTTTTCACTCCATTGCTTTCCGTAACTTCCCTAACCATATGGAAGTGATTCCACTTCTCACAAGTAGTATATATAATAGACAAAAATCCATATCCACCATCTGTCTTGGGCTCTGACTTGTGCAACTCTCTTGAACCTATCTTTTCCATGTTTCTATCAGCATTACAAGCACTAAGCATTGCTCCCCAAATAGAACGACTTAGTTTCATTGGCATCTACTCGATCAAATAATACACCCTAACCAATCTACCCGAACAACCTAAGAGATCCACCTAGCATTTGTAGTGCTCAACTCTTGGTTCAATGCCAAATTATGAGTATGGGCGGTAAGAACACCAATAAATGTAATTTCATTTGGTGTTACATCTTGCTACATCTAAGAAAACTGATTTGTAGGTTTGTTTCCATAACCATAAAAAGCAAGTGATTCATTGTTGTCCACATAGTAACATCCTTCTTTGTTACTCTCTCAAAAAACAAAAAGCTCTTTTAATTTTGCCACACCTGTCATACATAATTATTAGTGGTGAGCCTGAAAAGGCATCTACTTGCTTCTGATTCTAACAACAATGTTGTGTATCCCACTTTTTTACTCTAGTTTTTGCAGTAGCAGAGACCAAATAAACCATCATGATGTTGTTAGGCCTATAATTACAACCATGCTTCTAAGTAGATTCATTATCATCTTGTAATGACCCTTAAGGGCAAAGCTAGCTTTCAATGAATTCTATGAAACTAAATCTTTCCTAGGTAATTTTTGAATCAACTTAGAGCAAGTTCAATACTCCGGTCTTGGCATATACAGTAGTCAAACCTTATTCACCAACCTTCAAAACTAGCTTTTCAAGAACAAATGGTCATTTCTTTTAAGTGTATCAAAGATGGATATGATACAAGGTTGTCCATGTCTAGTCTGTATTAAAAAGAGAGTCGTCTCTCGCTCTCTCATGATGCTCCTTGGACATAGGCTAATGTGGTCAAACCATGTATCTTGGTTGTTCTTTTTATTATACTTTTCCTATTTGTTTCAATTTTCGGCATTATTTTTCAAATCTTGAAATTATATGATGTATAACAAAACTCAATACAAAATTATTGTGGTCATCTCAATTCAATTTAGTCGATCTCAACAACCTCAAATGAAGATATCATAGTTGAAGCTTTTCCTATTACAATAATAAGAGAATGTACATGTTATATTATTGTTTTTCGGTAAGACATGTACTTTAGTAGTCAAAGTAGATTCAAATAATTGAACAATTACCTCCCATTCTTTTTTCATATTAATTTCATTTGACTCGTGAGAAAACTAATTTGAGTAAAATTCTTGAATTGATTTTTAACTTGAAGCTATTTAATTTATTTATAGATGATCCCTCGAGCATTGGCCAAACTGTCGTATACGCATCGTTATGGACGAGGCCTCCGTTTTTTGAGTTCAATTTCTTCAAGCAACAATAATACCATATGGGATCCAACTGTGGCACTTAAATTCAGTCACCCAACTCTTATTTCTCTTGAGAAATGTAGTTCAAACAATCAATTCAAGCAAATTCTAGCTCAAATAATGAGGATTGGGCTCATTGGGCAGACCTTTCCCATGAGCAGACTCCTCTTATATTCAGCCATTTCCCACCCAGAGAATTTGGACACGGCAATCCTACTTTTCAATCACTGTACTCCTCATCCCAACCTTTACATTTATAATACCATGATTTCGGCTTTATCTTTCTCCAAAGTTCAATCCTTTTCTATGTACAACTCCATGCTCCATTTGGGTATTTACCCAGATAAAAACACCTTCCTTTATTTACTTAAAGCTTCTCCATGTGTATCAGAGGTGAAGCAGGTACATTGTCATGCAATTGTATTAGGCTTTGGCTCATATGGATACTTGAAAAACTCCCTCATGAAGGTTTATTTGGAGAAAGGATCAAAAGTGCTTGCACGCAAGGTGTTTTGCCAAATGTCAACACCAGATGTTGTGTCGTTTAATATCATGATTGTTGGTAATGCTAAGGAAGGATTCCCCTTAGAAGCTATCAAACTTTTTCATGAAATGGTGTCTTTGGGTCTTAAACCAGATGAGTTTACCGTGCTAGGACTTACCATATCTTGTGGACTATCAAGAGATGCAAAGCTTGGTAAGTCTGTTCATGGATGGATAGAGAGGAGGAAGGCTAGTAATTGTTTAAATTTGATATTGAGTAATGCTATTCTAGACATGTATGCTAAGTGCAATGAATTTGAGCTTGCCTCAAAGATTTTTAATGCAATGGAAAAGAAAGATTTTGTTTCATGGAACACAATGATTTCAGGATATGCCAAGGCGGGGCAGTTGGAACTTTCTCTATATTTGTTCAATGAAATGCCTAATAAAGATCTTGTTTCATGGAATTCATTGATAGCTGGCTTTGCCCAAAATGGTCATTACAAGATGGTAATGAATCTATTTGGAAGCATGGTTGTAGAAAATGTTAGGCCTGATAACATCACGATGGTTTGTTTGGTCTCTGCTGCTGCAGAAATTGGAGCATTGGACCAAGGAAAGTGGATACACGGAATTGTTGTTAGAAATCAAATGCAAGTAGATGCCTTTTTAGGTTCATCACTAATAGACATGTATTCCAAGTGTGGCAGTATTGAAAGAGCTTTCTTGGTTTTCCAAGGAGTAACACAAAAGGACGTTACAGTATGGACAACAATGATCACAGGACTTGCTTTCCATGGTTATGGAAACAAAGCTTTGGATTTGTTTTCTGAGATGCAACTAGAAGTAACACCGAACGAAGTTACTTTTGTTGCTATTCTTACAGCTTGCACCCATAGTGGACTTGTGAATGAAGGGCTTTACATATTTTACAATATGAGGAGAATATTTGGCATTGAACCACAAGTTGAGCACTACGGATGTTTGGTGGATCTCTTAGGTCGTTCGGGTAGGTTGGTTGAAGCATATGATTTGATCCAGAATATGCCTAGCAAACCAAGTTGTTCGATCTGGGGAGCAATGCTTAGTGCTTGTAGAGCTCATGGAAACATGGAACTAGCAGAGGTAGCTTCAAGAGAGCTGTTCAAGTTGGAGCCCGAGAAAGAGGGTGGATATATATTGTTGTCTAATATATATGCTGCTTGTGAGGAGTGGAATCACTCAGATATGGTTAGGGAAGTCATGGAAATCAAGGGAGTGAAGAAGACTGCAGGTTGTAGCAGTGTAGTTATCGACGGACTAGTTCATAATTTTGTAGCAGCTGATTTGCACCATCCAAGATGGTCAGATATCTTTTCTATTATGCAGTATCTAAATAATGAAATGAAGCCGGAAGATGATTTCCTCTTAGACATGCAAATGTTGATGTAACCATGCTGAATTATTTTTGCTAATTGTTGATCCTCTTGGTGGGTGTTCTGTACTATGAATTTGACACCAAGCTTAATGAGGTCATTTATATGCCTCTTAAGAGAGAAAAAGTACCGCACAACATTGAGATGAAACGAAATAATGATATTGGAAAAAAAGGATGCTGGCTTCTACAAGATGAGTTTCACTGTGCCAGTGTCTCTATCTGTGCCAGAAAACGTTAAGTGGTTCATGTTTGCCAGAATGTTTACACTTCTATTAAAGCATACAACGGTGACTCAGCTTTTACTATCTCAGCAAATCTAGCTTCTCATTATGCTACAGGTACCACTACTATTGAGCCACAACAGAAAAGTATACATTATTTTTATTTCAAACTACAAAACTGAAATCGCATAAAGGAATTAAAATTTTCTGTAGAAGGAGCTTGAGAAAATGTTGTAAGCATTCTACAAAGTCTATTGGAGATTGAACTCATTCAGCAGAACAATTTTTTTAGAGAGCTGTGTACAACAAGAGCGATCTATACAAGTCAAACAAGCAACTTAATAATTTTTCTGACATAGAGGCTCCCTTTTTATCTTCAAAACATTGTATTGTACACCATCTTATTAGACCATCTATGTTCCAAAACATTTTACAGTATGCAACAGGAGATTTAAGCAATAGAAATGGTTTAGGCTATGCAGTTTATTGAAATAATGCTGTAATTCATCACCTAAATAGTAGTAACAATTGGGCCTTTTTGTTTTGTTTTGATCTTTGTGATTGTTTAACTTTTATTGCTTTTTCTGGTTCTGTCTTTTTTCAGGAAAGACGTTATTTGTTGAAGGAATTTCCTGAACTGGTTTCTTGCAAAGAAAACTCCAAGGTTCTGGAGGTGGGGTGTGGTAATGGGAGTACCGTTCTCCCAATACTACGGTAAACTTGATTCACATGACTTTGAATCTATATGCCTTATCTTAAATTCATTTTTCTATTGGGTTTTTGACAGTTTCAACTTTGTTAAGATGTGTGTTTTCCTTTTAACTTCACAACAACTGATATCATTGCTGTTGTTGGACTTTGTACATGACGGCCTTTCCTTTTCATAGATTTTTACATTATCCTCACAAAGCACTTGTTTTTTGTTCTTCTTTATTGCAGTGGCAATGAAAATATCATTATATATGCATGTGATTGTAGTCCTGAGATTCTTGAAAGGGCAAAACAGATTGTAGATGACTCTAATGTAGTAGCTCTCAGACATCGTTTCCATCCATTTTATTGTGACTTGTCTGTGACCGGATTTCCATCTTGGTTGGCCTGCAACCAATGCCGAGATTTAAATCTTCAAACGCATGAGTCATGTGTATCAGGTTGTTTGCTTCATTCTTTTATCTTATACAATTGAAGTGGTCCTATACCCAATATAGAGCTTAAGACTTTTCTTCTTTTCTCCAGATGTTAGAATTAATAATAATGAAGCAAATTCTGATGACGCGTATTCATTGGAAGGGAATGGATGTTGCAAAGGGGGAGTTGATTTTATTACATTGGTAGGAAAATTTGTTCTGCAGATAAGCTTAAATTTGCATGATTATACAAAACTTAGGCTGAAATATTGTTTATCATTTTTATATAAAGCTTTTCTGCCATAATAGTAATAATGTTTATCTCTAGCTGTTAATTTAAAAATAAATGATGATTTTCTTCGAAGACCTGTTTGAATTAATAATCTTTTAAAGGTATAATACTAATGTGATTTAAAATGTTTTTATTGATTTATTAGAGTTTTCAAGAAGTTTTGAATAGCATTTATTTGCTTGGTGTGATGTGCTAGATATTCACTCTTTCAGCTATACCACTTACAGAGATGCCGGTTTCCATTAAAGAATGCTTTTCTATTTTGAAGCCTGGAGGTCTACTCTTGTTTAGGGACTATGGTAACTATCGCCAACTGTTTGGATAATTAGTTCAGAACTAAATTTATTTCATCACAAATCTTTGCACCCTTTTGAAACAAATTTCTGTTCGTTGAAAATCAGGCCTCTATGATATGACCATGCTTCGATTTGAGAAGAAACAACGAGTGGGGTTCAGGGAGTACAAGCGATCAGATGGAACACGCTCTTATTTCTTCTGTTTAGATACTGCGAGGGATTTATTTGTGGCTGCTGGCTTCATTGAGGTAAAGAAAAATTCTCTAAAAGTAGTTGCACTACCTACAAGATATGCCTAGTATAACATTTCTTATATTGCATTTTTTACTAAGCCAAATGTATTTTGTCAAATTGTTTTCACTGGAATATTGTTTATGTTAAGCATCGAAGTATAGCATTTCCCATTATGCATTTCTTCTGTTCTGGTGCTAGGTGGAGCTCGACTATTGTTGCATTAACTCAGTAAATCGTCGAAAGGGAAAGAGCATGCAAAGAGTGTGGGTGCATGGAAAGTTTCAGAAACCTATTTGAAGTTATTGCTAAAGCTCTTTTGTTGAAATATCATTCTTAAAAGGTGGTGGGAACTTGTTCTCTGTTCACTTTATATATTGTAGAATGGTACAAAAAGTGTTTTTCTCCATTGCTTTTTTTACTTCTCATTGTGTTTTACTTCTTCCTTTTCTATCTACTTTATTCCCTTTTCTATTATTTTTCATCTTTCTTTAGACTTACACCATGGAAAAAATAAACTTTATGTTCATCCGTTGGTGAAATGAATCCATTAGCCTAAGATTTACTTCCTTTAATTTAACAAATTAGGTAGCTTGCTGGCTTTCTCATTTGGTCCATGTAAAATTAAAGGACACCCTTTTCAAAGATCAAATTTCAATGTAGTACAGTGAATATAATTTAGAAGTCACCATAAAATTAATCTTCTTTTTTCCTCTTCAATATTACAAATGACTAATAATTCAGAACCCATGGACCAACTAATAACACTCAACATTTATTACTTTATTTACCAGAGGTTACCATTTTCAGTTTCATCATTTCTTGTTTTTAATGTGAACATTTTGAATATGGCGTAGAAGATAAGTCTTTCATTCACATCCAACTAATTAAAAATTGTTACATATTCTAAATTAGTGAAATTTTTGTACTGAAAAATATAAAAGAAACAATAAACTAATACGAATATTATGATATGACAGAGAAGAGTGACACAATAGGTCTGATTTGATTCCTCTTCCTTCTTGCCCTTGTAAATTAAATCAATAATAGTTTTTTTTTTCCTTAAAAATAGAAATATTTGTTACTGTTTGTTGCCACTACTACTGAACCAACCTTAAAAATAGAAATTTTCCTTAAAAATAATGAGCTATTTGGATATATTTTAATTATGATAGTACAGGTTGAACACTCCACACTTCTATAAAAAATATATAAAACTAAACAATAATGAATTAATAATAATGTATTGTAGCTTTGAGATTCTTGGGATATGAAAAAGAGTTGTTTGTAGATATAAAGAGTTTTTTTAGCAAAAAAAAAAAAAAAAGAATTATTGCATATATTATTTTTTTAACGGTTTGACCTTCTAAAGTGGTTGCAGCGCTAGTTGCAATAGGGGTTTCTGTACGATTTTTTGTTGCAATTTAGGTTGCAGCGCTAGTTGCAATAGGGGTTTTTATGTAGAATTCCGTAAAAATACAAAAAAAAAAATTGTTTTAAAGTGTAAAAATAAAAAAGCTAAAAAAAAAAAAAATTAATAAGAGTTTTGTTCTTAATTTTAGTGTTTTTTTTTTTGAAATCTAATTTTAGTGTTGAAAGAAAATGGACTTTGTAATGGCGGGGTTTTTTTGTTTTCTAGTTAGTATGAAATTTGGACAGGAATATAGTATTATAGAGATCTTTAAAGCCGTCTGAACTATTGATCATTTCATTTATAATAATAAACGTAATATTTGATTTTACTTTCTTGTTAAACTATGATGATCATTTCTTTTTTAACTTTAATATAAGAACTTCACCTTTAGAAGCTCCGTGGATGGATATACATTATGGGGAATTCTACAGAGGACACACTATTTTTACCTCATGCTATTGGAAAAGAAACTAAACCAGTCAAAAGTTAAAACAATTATTTGTACATTAATTTTGTTTGAGCATTGGACGGAATTATTTCATTTGTTGAAATTATATTTTTTTGTTTTTCTCATTAAATGATATTATATTATTAGCTTTATTCGGAATGCACTGATGTTTGTGGAAGTGGAGAGGAATGTGAGAGTTTGTTGGGCTCAGGTTGTTTATTGGGCTTTTGGGCCACTTAAGAATTTTTATACAGAAAGCACCATTTTTTTAAAAAAATTACAAGTTTACTAAATAATTTTTTTTTTTTTTCACATTTTTATGGTTTTCTATAGAAATAACACACAACAACAAAACTACATAAAACTTACAAGAAAATAACATCACCACAATAAAAAATAACATACAGATAACAAAAAACTAACAACAAATTAACAAGAGTACAATATAAAAAGACCGCATTTTTTTCAAAATAAAATGATAAAAATCGTAAAAATATTTGAAATTCCATACAACCGTATTTTTGTAATTTTTTTGTTATTTTTATGTATTTATAAAATAATCCCATTTTTATAAATATAAAAAATTTAATGGAGTTTACTTTTCTATTCTATGATAGAAATAAATAATGCAAAAAAATACCGGAACAAAAAATAATTAAAGTTTAAAATATGGGAAAAAAAAACACTATAAATAAATTTGATAAAATTTTTAATAATAAATATCATTGAAAATTTGATGGAGAAGTTGTCGGTGCCGAAAAAGTTACAGGAACCAAAAAAGTCTTCGAAAAGTCGCCAGTGCCGAAAAAAGTCTCCATTGCTAGAATTGTCACCAAAAATAGATGTCTCATATATAAATTAAATAGAATCAGTTCTATAACATAATTAATAAAAATAAGTAACACGCAATAATTCAAATCAGTTATAATTAAAAATAGAATCAGTTCCATGACATAATAAATAAAAAAAATAACACAGAATAACTCAAAGTGGTTATAATTAAAAAACAAAGAGAAATCAGTTTCTAAAACACTGAAATATAAATTAAAAACAAAACTAGTTTTATAACAAAATGAGTAAAAACGAATAACACATAATATCTCATAAAACCGGTTATATATATTTTATTTAAAAAAACATGGGGATCAATTTTAAAAATACTGAGGCATAAATATAAACAGAACCGGTTCCATAACAAAACAAATTAAAATAAATAATAACACACAATTTCAAAATATAATATAAAAAATTCGACTATATTTATCAACTAGTTAAAAATTTGAAAAAAAAAAACGGGTTCCATAAAACAACCAAGATAAAAATTTATACACAAAAATCAATTAAATAAAAACAAATAAATTAAAAGCTGGTTCCTTGAATTAACTAAATTGAAAATAAGTTTCCAAAATGACTAAATTAAAAACCGGTTCCTTGAATTAATTAAATAAAAAAAATTATTTTTTAAAATGAATAATTCAAGAACTTTTTTTTAAATGACTTAAATAAAAAACCAACTGAGACATAAATTAAAATAGAACTGTTTCTAAAATAAAATAGGTAAAAATAAACAACACACAGTAGTTTAGAAAATCAGTTCTAATTAAAAAAAAAATAAGAGAGAATCAATTCCAATTATAGAGGAACATAAATTAAATAGAATTGGTTCAAAAAAAAAAAAGAGTTAATTACACATACATAAAGTTTAATCACCAACACATTTGATTGATATTGAATACCATAGGTTGAAAAATCTTCAAAATATGAAACTCAAAAAACATACTAAACTAATCACAAAATTTGATTAGATAAAAGTCAATAATACACATAATTTTCAATAAATTTTCACCTAATTTTCCTCTCGTGTTGGCATAAGCTTTCAACAACATAAACGTAATAAATGTAATCAATGCAATTAATCAAATTATCATAAAAATAATAAAACAAGTGATAAATTGTGGGAGAGTGCATGGAAGGGAGAATCACAATATCACTAGGTGCATCACTTGGTAAGCCTATGAGAAAAAATATTAAGCAAAAAAAGTTAGAAACTGAAAAAGGAGTTGAACCAGACTTTGCAAAAATGACTAACATATTTTTTATTACTAGTTACCTATATTGAAGTCAAACTTTATGGTCGTTTTGTCATCATGATGAGACAAATGCAAGTGATTTAGCTATGAAAAACCGAAAGCAAGAATAAGGGGTTGGTGAGAGGTTGTTTTCCAAATTTTAATTGAAAAGCTAAGTAAATTCTTCCATGAAGAACAATAGAAGAAGGTATACCAGTTAGTGATAATTCACCTTTGTCTGCTATGACTTATGATTTTCTTGAACCTTGTAAATAAAATTGCTTGGTCTTTCTTTGTAACCTAACCAACAATGGCACTTGAACCAGCCATCGTTCCATCTTTTAAAAATCCTACTCCAACCCTTCCAGTTGTGTATACAGCCGATAATACAATGTTCATAACATTCTCTTCATTTTGAGTGTACTGTAATTTATCAATCAAAATCCAAAATCAGAAAAAAATAATATTTTAATTATTATTAATCCGCCATCACTTCGAAAAAATAGCCTCTGTTTATTTTGCTACTACCTTTGTCATCGAAAGAGAAACCCCTCCACCCTCCTCTTCTAGTTTCTCATATATAATACCCACATGTCTTCGATCATTGTGAACGGAAGCGATGTCCACTTCTATCTTCACTTTATCGTAGCATTCTCAGTCTCAAGAACAGTCAAATCAAATACTAGTTAGACCTAAACTAAACTGTAATATTTCGGAAACCTAATTATATGTTATGAATTAATGAGCATGAATATGATCTCACTAACCTAATTTAACATAAATTATAAATTTTGCTATAAGTGGATAAATAAACGTAATTTGTTAATTACAGATATATATATTTTTTATTTTTCAGGATCGGCCACCCTAGAGACCCGATTGGAGGCAAAAAAAAAATGTCACAATAATTTTAGTTAGTAATATTCATGGGATTATTGAGATAAGTCAATTTTAGAAATATCAGGGTATTTTGAGGAACAACTTCATTAATCACAAGCAATTAAAGCAATGGCTAAGCAATAAAAGCACACTCAGCCAAACCAACCCCTACTTACAATATAATTGCTCTATATACATTCTCTCATGTTTATTCAAGTTTCTCTTTTTTGCAATTTTTAATCTATAGAAAGTAACCTTTTGAATTTCTAGTACAAGATTAGACACCATGCTCGAGTAATCATTAAAAATATAGTTGTTCTTGTTGATCCAAATGCTATTATATAGCAGATTGGACTTGAATCTACCTGTCAAGCCCGTTTTATGAATTTCAGATCTAGAAAATTTGTCTCTCACATGAATTTCTTTTTTCCAATACCAACTCGTATCAATCTTGAGTTCATAAGACCAAATTGAATTATTTTTAAGATAAATACCATTGACCCATTTCACCCAAAGTATGTCAATTTTGGTTGAAATGGCCAAACGATATTTAGCTATGATTGCTTGATTCCATTTAGTTCCCTCTTTGAAACCCAGCCCTCCATAAGGTTTCGGCAGGCATACCTTCTCCCAATTGACCACATGAAGCTTGCTTCTATTCCCGTTCCAACCCTATAGGAACACTCTACATAACTTTTCAATTTCCTTGGTGATGCTTTGAGGCAGGATGAATATGCTCATCTAGTAGTTACGAAGGCCAAGTAACACTGAATGGATAAGCTGGACTCTTCCTGCAAAAGAGAAATGTCTACTTGCCTAGCAAAGAAGTCTTTGCTTAATCTTCTTGATAATCACACCACAATCTTCAGCTCTCCATTTAGTTGGTCTCAAAGGGACTCCCCGGTACTTTAGGGGAAACTTGCCCTCAGTAAGAGTCAACTCTCTCAAAATAGCCTATTTTGTCTCTTCTTCAACCCCTCCAAAGTAAATCTGAGATTTACTTGTATTGATAGCAAGCCCTGTGGTGTCTTTGAACTCCTCCAAACAATTCTTAAGCACCTGGATAGACAGAATATTCCCTTTACAAAATAATATCAGGTCATCAACAAATACAAATTTGACTTGTTGGCTGTTATTTGCAATCTCCTTGTTAGATACTCCATTATCAAAACAAAAAGGAGAGGGGATAGGGGGTTCCCTTGCCTCAAACCTTTCTTTCCCTTGAAACTACCTTGCACTCTACCATTCATTAGAATAGAATAGGAAGTGGCTCTCACACAAGTCATAATCCATGCAATAAACCTGGCTGGCATATTAAATGAATTAAGAAGCTCCTTTAAAAACTCCCATTTCACTGTATCATACGCTTTATTGATATCTACTTTGATAGTGCACCTAGGGGACACATTCTTCCTATTGTAATTCTTCAAGATATCTTGAAGAATCATGTTGTTATGAGCAATAGATCTTCCCTTAACAAATGCTCCTTGATTTTGACCGACAAGACTAGGAACACATATGCATATCATTATACTATTCTTACCTCATTTTTAGGTTCAGGTGTGCCGGCCAACTTGAGTGGAACAGCTCCTCGATGATCTACATGCCCTTAATTCACATTATTCGCAAAACTGGTGAGTGACACACTAATCACTTTTCGAGGACTTAAACTTGAAACTAAAATTTTCCTATCAATGGATAACATGGAAATACTCTAAATATCGTAAAAATAGGAAAAATTAGGATTCCCTAAAATGCCCCAACCAGTAGACCGGTTCTCCAATCGAAATTCTAGCTCTGTGGGGTTTCTTGGGGACCAACCGATCGATCGGTTCTTACAGGTCCCCTTAAACCGATCGACCGGATCAATGCAAGAAACACCAAAAACTTCCCAAACCACTCAATTCGACCTTAAACTTCATACAAACATCCAGACCTGCTATTTACACCATAAAGAATATAAACCAAACAATAAAACACCTCAACATATATATCCAGAATAATAAATTACCATTAGAGAGCAAAACTTGAGTTCATAACCTCAAACCTTGCTCAACCAACACAAAAAGCCTTAAAACCAACTCAATCCAGCATAAATAACCTTAATTTAACATCAGAATGCAAATTCAAACAACCCTAAAAGCTACAGAACCCTAACTCACAAAATCAAGCAAAAACCTTAACTTAACACTTAAGAAAACAAAGGGAAAAGGTGCTAGAGGGGTTACCTTCAGTGGATTCACCAAGAACCAACTAAAATCCACAGAAACAAGCTGAAGAAACACCAATTGCTGTTTATTTTGCAAGGAATTGGAGAGAGAGAGAGAGAGAGAGAGAGAGAGAGAGAGAGAGAGAGAGAGAGAGAGAGAGAGAGAGAGAGAGAGAGAGAGAGAGAGAGAGAGAGAGAGAGAGAGAGAGAGAGAGAGAGAGAGAGAGAGAGAGAGAGAGAGAGAGAGAGAGAGAGAGAGAGAGAGAAGGCTATTTTCTTTCCAATTTTCTAATTTTAGGCTAAAAGGTATAAACTAATGTATAGCTAAATAAATTAAAGAATATCTTTAGATTATAACACTTCAATAAAGTTCACTAAAAGACAAGGGATTAAATGGCCAAAAAGACCATTTTACCCCTCACAAAACCAAAAAGCTTCTAACTCACTTAGGGGTATTTTGGTCATTCTACTACTTCGAATAATTCCTAACATTCCTAATGTCTAACTAAGTTTCCCCGCTACTACAGAAATATTAAAATGCGATGCCAATGACCAAACACCGTGTTCCGATGTTGCCGGGCACAAAACATGCAAAAACATAATATTCTATATATGGCATAAACAATACACCCTAAATTCAAATAAATCTCCATAAAATGACAAATCATAATTAATAATCTAGTTTCATAATTAAACCCTAATTATATGCTAATTTCTAAAATAAAGCTAAGCGGTCATTATAATTATTCTCCCGTTAAAAGGATTTCGTCCTCGAAATCTAACTTGAATAGCTCTGGGTATTGAGCCCTCATGTTAGACTCTAACTCCTAGGTGGCTTCTTCCACCTTACTGTTTCTCTAGAGCACCTTAACCAAAACTATGGTCTTGTTCCGAAGAACTTTATCTTTCCTGTCTAAGATCTGTACTTGTTGTTCTTCATATGATAGAGATGGTTGAAGCTCAAGATTCTCATAACTTAGCACATGAGTAGGATCTGAAACGTACTTCTGTAACATGGAAACATGAAACAGATCGTGAACTACTGAAAGTGCCGGAGGCAACGCTAAGTGATATGCTACCAGTCAAACCTTCTTAAGAATCTCAAAAGGCCCTATAAATCTAGGGCATAACTTGCCCATTTTCCCGAAACATCTGGTCCCCTTCATTGGAGACACCCGTAGGAACACATGATCTCCTACCTGAAACTCTACACTTCTGCGCTTCGGATCTGCATAACTGTTTTGCCTACTCTAAGAGAGGAAAGCATTCTAACCTTTATCTTTTCTATGGCTTCATTAGTCTATTGTACTGATTCCAGACCTAGATATTTTCTTTCTCCAATTTCATCCCAATGAATAGGAGATCTACATTTTCTGGCATACAACATCTGTTGGAAATTATTTTACCAGGATCTTAGATCTACTCACAAGTATGTTGATTAACACTCTAAATATGAACTTTCTAAAACGATGAAATAAACACATATAAAGTATTAGAAACCTTACATTGGGTGCAGCGGAATATAATGTCTCCTTCCGTTAAGATATCTAGCCCTTCATTCCTTTCTGTAGCAGAGCATTATCAATATCTGAACCTGGATCTCTTTCTCTGATTCTTTAGTGCTGAAACTCCTTCTTGCTGAAAGTCTTTCTTCACGATCTTTCTCACTATGATTGAGGTATCACTTGCTGTGTGTGGGCACTACTCTAACACTAAGAATTTCGAAACCTCAAGGAAGAAGAGAGAGAGGGAGTGGTCGGCCAAAGATAGGGAGAGAGAGAAGCTCAGTTTTTTCTGAATGAAAAAGTAGAAAATTTAGTGTAAATTTCCTGAAGTCTTCACTATCTATTTATAGCATTCCACTAGGGTTAGGTTTGAATTATTTGGCATTAAAATAATGAAAATATCAGAGGTAAAACCCTACAAAAGTGGCAGGCCCTATAAATGTGGATTTGGGCCTCACTTTTGCAATTTTGCAATTTTATCAATTCTGCATTTGATTTTCTCAAAAACGCCAATTTTCTAATTCAACCATTTAAATGTCAATTCTAACTATTTAATAACTATAAATAATTATTAAATAATATTGTCATTTATCATATTTATTAATTGAACCATACAAAGTATCATAATTAACAAATATACCCCTAAAACTCTTTCTTTACAATTTCGCCCTTACTTAGTGAAAAATTCACAAATAGACATAGTCTAGTTTGAGAATTATAATTGATTAATCAAAACCAATTATATGAGTCTTACAAGCAATATTATCTCAACTAGTGGGGGGACCATGGGTCTATATAACCGAGCTTCCAATAAGCAGATCAAGAATTTATAACCTAAATTTACTGACTTATTAATTCTTCGTTGAATCCACGCATAGCACTTAGAATTGCACTCTCAGTATATAGAATGCTCTATATGTTCCACCATATAGACACATCATTAGTTATCTATTGTTATAATCCTAATTTGATCAATGATCCTCTATATGAATGATCTACACTGTAAAGGGATTAGATTACCGTTACACCCTACAATGTATTTAATCCTTAAAACACTTAACCCCGTATAAATGATATTTCAGCTTATGTGAAATGAGATCTCCACCATTTATTTTTGTTTGGTCAAGCTCGAAGGAGATCATCCTTTGCTTACTATTCGCCAAATAGAAGCTATAGATTCCATGTTTATGTTAGCGCTCCCACTAAATTGCACTACCGTGTTCCCAAAATGTACGTATCACCCTGACCTAAAAGTAGGCTTAACTAACAAATCAAAGAACACGAATAGCCTCCTGAGATTGAGCCTAATCATAACCGGATTAAGATCATTTGATCTAGGATCAACTAGGCGATATTGACTTGAATAGATATTACGGTAAGTTTAATAAATCTAAGTCAAAGTTCAATATCGGTCCCTTCCGATGCATACTCCATGCATCCAACCTGAGCTTTACTTTAACCAATGCTCTGGAAAGAACATAGCATTTCTCCAAATGCAAGTAAACTCTGTTGTAGATTATCATATCAGTAAAACCCTATGTCTGATAAATCTAAAAAACTTTATTCACATAGTCATGTTTACTTTCCAATGTGTTGACCACACAATAAACAGGATCTAGTATGTGAAAAGGGTTTCAGATGAATTTATACATTATGTACATATAATCATGAAATAAATCATGTGAACCATACAACATTAAATGTTATTTCTGATCTACATTAATAAGTAAATCTAATTATATTGAAATGAGTTTTATTTAGGGCATAAAACCCAACAAACTCCCACTTGCACTAATATAAAAGAAAATGTGCATTTCAAATAATCTCAACACCTTGATATACAAATCAAGTGTAGTAGTAGTAAACTCCTCGTAATAAGATCTGAAAGGTTGAATTAAACACAACCTTTTCTCCACCATTACTCTTCCTTAATCACAAAAGCATTGATAATGTGAAATTCCTCTCTATATGTCTACTCTCTTGGGATACTGGATTCTATACCTTTGGCAACTACTTCTTGGTTATTCAGGAAGTAAAACTAGTAGTTTAGGCAATTTGGAATGGTGCCAAAAATGTATAGAACTTTCCTTAGACTGAATAAGTACCTTTCCTGCAACTTTTAACATTCAGTCCCTTTCTGGTAGACCTAGAGACTTCAGATAGGTTTTTACACTTCTCCAAAATCACTATTCCACCCCAGAGTAATCACCATCTTATCAGAAATATTTTCTAGCACAAAGGCAAATTTCGAAATCTGATGTGGTGTAGTCTAAAAGTTTTAAACACACCCTTATAGACTAACATATAGTTCCTCTTCTTTATCTTAAGATTTACTTGATTGTCTTCCAATGTTCTTCTCCTGGATTAATCTGATACCTACTCATTACTCCCACTCAACAGCAGGTGTCTGGTCTAAGGCATACAAAAGCATATCTAAGACCTCTCACTGTTGATTTAAGAAATTCTTTCACGACTTTATCTTTTCTGGAATAGTTGAGACTTTTCCTTAGATAAATAAAATATATGCCTAGAAGTCGAGAAGCTTCTATAGATTGCCATTAGAAAGAAAATGCTTCAGCATCTTACTAAAGTAAGTTGCTTGCATTAGAGTAAGTAATTACCAGGTATACCACAAGCCATAGGTTTAGATAAACTCAAACCTATAATACTAGGAACAAGAAGTTTTGTTAAGTCCATTGAATAGACTTATAAACGAAAATTTCCTTTTATGTCCTTGTGATAGAAAGTTTAGGTTACTCCATGTGAATGGATTAAACCATAGTTCTATTGGCTTTTCTTCTTAGTTTCTTATCTTGACAATCCATTACTTGTTTAAACTCACAATGAATTTTAAATCACTAGTGTCTCCCAAGTCATAAGAAGGTGAGTTCCTAGAAACTCTCCCACTACGACAAGGTACCGTGAATTATGTCTAAGAAACTAAATGGTATTGATCTCTTCAGTTGTGACAAGACAACAGATGCAGTGGGATCATCATATGTCAAATAAGATGATAGAACACTTTTGAAATCAAGAAAAATATCTCCTTTATTTGCTACTTTATTTTCAGACTTAGTCATTATCTTAGAAAAGTAGTATTTGTTTGAACAAATACTTTCTTATCTATTGACTATGGGATGGTCCACCCCTAATCACTTAGAATAGCTAACAAAACATGGTTAATAGTTCTAGCTTTTCTTAAGATTTTGATTAGGTCATCCATGAATCTAGTAATGATTTACATTAAGTATACAACCATTACATCATTCTGAAATTGTATTACCATAGAAGGTCTTAGGCAACAACTAGTAACTAATCATCAACATGCAACTCAAAATTCCTGGGGAGATAAGTTTGGATATAATTCAAAAATCAATTTAATGATCTTTGAACTGCATATCTACTAACTATTTCTCCACCCCTATCAGTTCGCAAGATCTTTAACCACTTACCTTAATGGTGTTTCACCTTTGCTAGAAATTTATGAAATTTTTCAAACATTTCAAATTTCTTTGCATAAGGTATAATCTAGAGTTATTGTTTTAAAGAATACAACAAAAAAACTCATATCCACCCCTGAATGTACATCCATCTGCGAATGAGATGAACTACTTTCAGTGGATATAGGCATATTAACTCTTTGCAGAGATGGATCTTGTCAAAACCACTATGAACAATATACAAATGCCATAGATTAATAAAAATGTGGTTGTGTCTATTTGATGACTTAGGTTTAGTTACATTAAAGAGTTCTTAGAATAGTGCAAGTGGATCTTGGTCACATAATACTAAACTTATATTTCATACAGTTTGAATCCATTGATAGAAAATGGTTATTAAACACTTGTGAGAGTGTAACTGTATTGTATTCTGGAATTAGAAATATAAGAATATTTCTGTTTGGAATCTAAAATTAAAGTCAAAGACTTAAATTTGTACCAAATATAATTAGTAATTCTATCTTGGACCACCACTACTAATTTAACTCTAAGTTTGATTTGCCTATACAAGCAGGAGATTTCTAAGATTGAGAATTTATATCAATTGGGAATAGAATTTCGGGATTATAATCATATGTCATTTAATTTCTTAAGAGAAAATAGAATGAAATGATTTATAGACCATTCATCCAATGATATGTTATTGAGCTAATTCGCAATGAATAAGCTAAGATGAATTAGGATAATTTCGTTTATAATTAAGAATCCAACGATGCTTCGATTAGCGAGAGTCAAAGTAATCTTATTTATGCAATCTTCTTGTTTCATATTGTAAAAATACTAGTCTAAGGTGTCATCAATTGATGAACAGCTAGATGTTGCATATACAATATTTATCTTTCGAGATCTAACACTATTATGTATGTCTAATGGTGAAAATCCATTAGGGATTTATCTCATTAGAAAAACAAACATGTTAGACCAACAATAAAGATTCGAAATTAAACTATAATTTAATAACAGAAAATAACATGATTCAATATAAATTCATACACAATTCAGAAATTATTAAACATATAGCAAGTAGGAATGACAAGTGAAAATACTAAAACATACAATCCTAAATAATTTCTAAGGTTTCCAACAAACTAATACAGTGTCCCGGTAGGCGAGAGTCAAAGTATCATTCGTTGAATAGAGTTATCAGCTCATCTAAAATGCAAACTATTCTAGCAACCTTTAATTCGATCAAAATAAGAATCCAACATTGTCCCGGTAGGCGAGAGTCTAGGTTATTCTCATTTTATGAGCTTCCACCATTGTTTCATGTTTTATAAGTTTATCTCTAAGTAGTCACCGTAGGGGAGATTCTAATAGAGACGAAAACTTACAAAACACTCATCAAATGAGATCTTACGGTGTTAAATGCGTTCAACGAATAACCATCCATAAGGGGGACGAAGTCTAGCGTCTCGAGGTTATATTGAAAACATTTAACTATTGTAAGACCAACAATGGAGATCGAATGTCCTAATAATAATAAAGCTCATTATTTAAAGAGAGTTGTATTTTCTTTGATACTTATTTTAATCTATTTATTTTAAATATATATTTATTAAAATTTCCAATTTAGAATGAAAAATTCTAAATATAAATTTTAATTTAATATTTATAAATTTTACTTAGATGGATATGAAAATAGCATGAATTATTTCCATCTTAGTAATAATTTCCAATAAATATTTAGAAAAATATTCAATTTAAGTTGTTACAAAATTAATTTAAATTGATTTACAACTCAAAATTTAATTTTCTATAAATAAATATATATATATTACATTTCGAAAAGTTAAAGTATTTAAGAATACAATTTTCGAAAATGCAAGTTAAAATAAAAAATAAATCCTGGAAAAATTATTCTAATTTAATGTTGGCCCAAAATTAATTAATAAATTTAATTTACAACAAAAAAATATAATTTTCCTATTTAATTAAATATATAAGAAAAATTTCAAATATTTAAGTATGATGATGAAAATCAACTTAAATATTAATTTTATATTTAATTAAATACACTAGAAAAATACTTCAAGCAAAAACAGATATTATATATCTAGATTTTCATGGACTAATTAATTCATTTTCTAATTAAATATATTTTACTTCATTTATTTTAATTAATCATTAAATGAAAAAATCATTGATTTAAGTTGGTCGAAAATTAAAATAAATAATTTACAACTTTAATCTATTTTTCAAATAAAATTCGAAATTCCAGCATTTAAGAAATACAATTTCGAAATTTGATTAATAAAATAAAGAAAAAATATATATTTTGAAAATTATTTAAATTTAGTTGAAAAAATAAATTTCAACTAAAAATAATTTTCTATTTAAATAAGTGTCATGAAAAAAAAATATTTAAGTATCATGATGAAAATCAACTTAGATATTTAATTTTTAAATCAATTAAATGTATTAAAGTCAAGAAATAAATAATTAAGTGTAGAGAAGGCTTAATTATTAATCTCTAGTTTAATACTAGGAAAAATATACTTAAAATAAATTGTACCAAAATTAATTATTTAAATAATTAATTTCACAATGTATAATATTTTCCTATTTAAGATTAGAAATAATGAGTAGTCTAGAAATAACTATCTAGAAAATATCTTATTTGACTAAGTATCTTTTCCACAAAATTTGAAAAAATATCTAATTTAAGTTGTATTAGAAAAAATCTAGAACTTAAATATTTTCAAATTTAAATTTAATTAAATATCAAAAATTAAGTTATAACCACTTAATTTGAAAATATTCCATTTTAAGTTAATATTCGAAAAGATATCAACTTAAAAAAAATATCTAAAGAATCATAATAACCAATTCCTAAA
Source organism: Cannabis sativa (assembly GCF_029168945.1). Lineage (NCBI taxonomy): Eukaryota > Viridiplantae > Streptophyta > Magnoliopsida > Rosales > Cannabaceae > Cannabis > Cannabis sativa. The sequence continues at coordinate 28,832,404 of NC_083602.1, read as the reverse complement.
ATTTCTCAACTTAATTTTGAAATTTTAAATCCAAAAGATATTCAGATTTAAGTTGATTAGTTAGAGATAACTAAATATCAACTTAAATACGAATATTTAATGAAAAATTTAAATTAAGCTTCAGAAAGAATCTAGATGGATATAATTCTATATTTAATTAAATACAAGAAAATACATATAGTTTAGCTTAGAATAAAAAATTCTTTAAAGTATGGTTTTCTTAAATTAATTTCAAAATAAATGAAATTAATTATGTTGTTAATCAATTTTATTAGGTTAAACTAATTTAATAAACCTAGTACTGTAAAGACCGCATATGATTAATACCTTGAATTATCAAATAGTTAGGGTTTATGTATGAGATTAAATTAATATTTATGAAATGCATATTTTGGAAATATATTTAATATCATATATGTTATTATGCTATTTACTCAATTTCTGTGATTGTGTTCGGAAGCCGTGGAAAGCGACGTTGGGCCTTTAAAAAATTGTATTTTATGGTTTAGAATATTATCGGGGTATCATTGTTAGGTAATAGAGGCGTTAGAATTTTTGGGGTTTGGTTTGACCATTTTGCCCATGATGCATATGGTTATTTATTTTATTACCTTTGGGTTATATAGGTCTTTTGTTAGGTGAATTTGTCCTTTTGTGGGAATGTTATTGGCTGAAAATAACATTAATATTAAATAAAGGAGGGTTTTCTTCTTTTGAAGAAAATTGTAGAAAATTATCATTTCATCTATTCTCCTTCTCTCTCATTTTCGAAACATCAAGAACCTAGCCTAGGGTTGGGTTTGCTTGCTGATTTTTTTTGGGATTTCTAGCAGAATTGGTGAAGCTTTGATTCAAGGTAGTGTTCCCTAGCTCTTCCCTTTTGATTTTAGTTGAATTTTAAGTTAGTTAAATTCTTAATTTTTGCAATTGGGGGGCTGTGTTGGAGTTTATTGTTTGAATTGAAGTTCTGAAGTTTATCTAAAGTTACTTGAGTTGTTTTTTGCTGTTTTTGTTAATTGTAGTGAGGTTTTGGCAAGGTTTGAGTTTGAGAAATCAAACCTTGACCTCTAATGGTGTTTTTGGAATTGATGTGAATTGTTGAGTTCTGTTGGTTGGGATTGGTTTGGTATGGTGTGTGCAGGTATTCTGGAAAGTTGTAGAAAGTTTGGGATTGATTTGAGGTGAGGGGATCGGTTTTAGGGTTCCCAAGACAACCTGGCCGACCGGCTCGGGGAACCGCAGAACCTGGCCGATCGGCTGGTACCTGTGAAGTGGGGTTCCGGTTGGAGCATTTTCCTGAGCCTTAGTTTTTCCCATTTTTAAGTAATTTAGGGTATTGGCATCCTATTTATCGATAGGGTTAAGCTTAGTTTTTATTTTAAATTCCCGATAAGTGTTTTAGTGTGTCTCTCATCGAATTTTGAACATTATGGTTTAGGGCCCTGTAAAGCGTCGAGCTGCGTTTCCACTCAGGCTGACCGGCACACTTGAGCACGGAACGAGGTAAGATAGCGTAAGAATATATATATATATATGTGAATATATGCTTGTTTTAATGGTTTGGACTACTATCACTAATATGAATGTGATTATTAGGGTGTTAGTATAGTGTTATATATTAGTGTAGTTACGGTGTTACCAACACGAGTACCAGGGGTACGTCGTGTTCGTGGTACAACACTTAGTAAATCCCGGGGGTACAGTTCGGGCTCTACCAACACGAGTACAGAATCGATACTTTAGTGCATTTGGTACAGTAGTCGTACTTCCCTTAAGAACGTTCTTATCCATTTGGTGAGCTTAATTATTGAGCTCAGGGCGGCTTAATCATAAAGCCGGCATCGCATTATTTTTATATATATCTTGCATAACTTACTGAGTCTGTTGACTCATTAGTTCGCTACCTTGTGTAGGTAAAGGAAAAGCAAAGCTGGAGGAACAGTGAGATGGAGCTCGGCTGTGATTGTACATATCGCGGCAGTGCAGCCTGAAGGGTTTCGGTCTTTTACTATTTTGGAGTCTGTATTTTGAGGTTGCATGTTAGCGAGTTTTTTTAAAAAAATATTATATGTACATATTAGTAAAATACTTTTAAATTGTATTTTGATACTCGAGATCTCGACCCATATGGTTATAAAGATATAATATATTAAAGTTATCTTTCGAGTTTAGTAAATATAAAATACGGGCGTTACAGTTTGGTATCAGAGCCACCAGGTTGTCCACTGAAGACCGTCAAGATATGTACAATCAAGGCCAGTGTCGAGCTCAACTCACGGTTCCATAAGCTTTATTTCTTTTTGCAAACTGTTTTAAGATATGTTGTATATATGATTAAATAAGATGTTATAAACCCTAATTGCGGTCTTGGAAATATTTTGACCACTGTCTGACCTACGTGTCTTGTGGGTTCGCAGGCTAAGTCCTAATTAATGGACGACCAGCGAAATGTTAGAAGGCAGGGTGAGTTGGTTGAGACCGGAGGTGGTTGGAGTGGTAGAAATCCCCAAAACCCCCGTGGACGCGGTAGAGGCCGCTGTCGTGTTCCGAGAGGTGGACAGGAGAATCCACCTCAGGCCCCGGTTGATTGGGAACAAAGGTTTGCTAAGATGCAAACTAGAATTGAGCAACAAGAAGAAGAGATCCGACGACTCAGGCAACGGGATGCTCCTATTGAGCTTCCCCCGCAACCGCCTGCTGCGGTTCCTGCAGCCCCTGCGGTGCCAGCTGAGCAATATGTTGCTGGTAACCGTATGGAGCCTTTATATGAGAGATTCAGGAAGCAGGCACCTCAAGTGTTTCTGGGAGGCCCTGATGTTCTGAAAGCTGAACAGTGGTTGACTGTTATCGAAAAAATATTGAATTTTATGGGAGTGGTCGGAAATGATAGAGTGGCATGTGCCACGTTTCAATTTCAGGAAGATGCTTTGATCTGGTGGGAAATGATATCCCTTACAAAGGATGTTGCCAGAATGACCTGGGAGGAATTCCGGGAATTGTTCAATGCTAAATACTATAATGAGGCAGTCCGTAGTGCAAAGCGGAAAGAATTTGTTGAGTTGGTACAAGGAGAGGGAATGTCTGTAACTGAATATACAACCAAGTTTGATCGCTTGGCTAAGTTAGCCTCTGGAATTGTACCAACAGATTTTAGTAAGAAGGAGAAGTACTTGGCTGGATTGAACGCCAGGATTAAACATGACCTGGTTATTACAACGAATGATACCACAACTTATGCAGAAATGGTTGATAAGGCTCTTCGAGCCGAAGGAGCAGTAAAATTTTTGCATGAAACCCGAGAGCCTCCTATTGCTGGTGGGGTTATTTCTATCCCTGTTTCTGGTCCTGGAAAAGAAAGTGGAGATTCCACTTTTGAGCAAAAGAAAAGAACTTTTCCATCTTTGGGAAGTTCAGGACAAAGTAAAAGGTTTCGAGGAAACCAGAACAAAGGAGGACGCCAGACTTACTCCTATCCTGAGTGCCCGCGTTGTAAGAAGCATCACCCCGAGACTTGTAACCGGAGAGCCTGTTTTCAGTGTGGTTCAGTGGGACACCTTAGGAAAGACTGCCCTCAATTAAAGAAAGAAGAAACAAAGCCTGAAACTAAACCTGCGCCTGCCCCTGCTCGTGTTTTTGCTATAACTCAGGCTGATGCTGCTGCCAGCCATTCAGTAGTTACAGGTTAGCTTCTAATCCACAATTCTGTTTACATTGTTTTATTTGATTCAGGTGCTACTCGATCTTATGTGTCATCAAGAGTTCTTGACCAGCTTGATAGACCTGGTGATATTTTGAGACGGGGTTCGGAACCCTGTTGCCTAATGGGGAATTAATTATTTCAAGAAAGTGGGTTAGATCAGTGTTAATTAAAATTGAAGATAGAGAATTGAGTGCCGATCTTGTGGAATTACCATTGGCCGAGTTCGACATCATACTTGGTATGGACTTTTTGTCCAAATATTCTGCTAGTATTGATTGTAAACGAAAAATGGTAACTTTTGAACCGGAGAATGAGGAACCTTTTGTTTTTGTTGGTTCTGTCAAAGGTTCTCGTGTTCCAAGAATCTCAGCATTAAAAGCTAGGGATTTGTTACGTAGTGGATGTGTTGGATTCCTAGCAGTGGTAGTGGATTCCAGTAAACCCGTGTTGCTTGGACCCGAAGAGGTTAAAGTGGTTAAGGAATTCCTGGATGTGTTTCCAGAGGAATTGCCTGGATTACCACCTCAGCGAGAGATAGATTTCATCATTGATTTAATTCCTGGAGCAGAACCTGTTTCAAAGGCACCCTACCGAATGGCACCTGCTGAATTAAAAGAACTGAAGATACAACTCCAAGGGATGTTGGATCTAGGGTTCACTCGGCCTAGTGTGTCACCTTGGGGAGCTCCAGTTCTATTTGTAAAGAAGAAGGATGGAACTCTTCGGATGTGTATTGACTATCGGGAGCTGAATAAGTTAACCATTAAAAATAAATATCCTCTGCCTAGAATTGACGATTTGTTTGATCAACTTCAGGGCAAAACGGTATTCTCTAAGATTGACTTGAGGTCTGGATATCATCAGTTGAGAATTCGAGAAGAGGATATTCCGAAGACAGCCTTCCGAACCAGGTATGGTCATTATGAGTTCCTGGTTATGTCTTTCGGGTTAACAAATGCACCGGCAGCCTTTATGGATCTCATGAATAGGGTATTCAAGGATTTCTTCGATAATTTTGTAATTGTATTTATCGACGATATTCTTGTGTACTCTCGGTCAGAAGCAGAACATGAGCAACATCTTCGAATGGTTCTGCAGCGACTTAGAGATCATAAACTCTATGCAAAGTTCAAAAAGTGTGAGTTCTGGCTGTCACAAGTGTCCTTTCTGGGGCATATTGTTGGGAAAGACGGGATTATGGTTGATCCAGGGAAGATTGAGGCGGTGAAGAATTGGCCTAGACCTAAAACAGTCACTGAAATTCGAAGTTTTCTCGGTTTAGCGGGTTATTATCGGCGTTTTGTGGAAGGATTTTCTAAAATTGCGATGCCGTTATCCGAGTTAACTAGGAAAAACCAGCGATTTATTTGGTCAGATAAGTGTGAAAGGAGTTTCCAAAAGCTGAAACAACGGTTGATTACAACTCCTGTTTTAGCCTTGCCATTTGATCAAGAGAAGTTTGTGGTGTATTGTGATGCGTCAAGGTAGGGTTTGGGCTGTGTGTTAATGCAGGCAGATAAAGTCATAGCCTATGCTTCCCGACAATTGAAAGATTACAAGCAGCGTTACCCAACTCACGACCTGGAACTTGCAGCAGTGGTGTTCGCCTTGAAAATTTGGCGACATTACTTATATGGTGAAAGGTGAGATTTATACTGACCACAAGAGTCTCAAGTACTTTTCACTCAGAAGGATCTGAACATGAGACAAAGAAGGTGGTTGGAGCTGGTGAAAGACTATGACTGTGAAATCCTGTATCATCCTGGAAAGGCAAATGTGGTGGCAGATGCCTTAAGCAGAAAGGGACCTGATCAGATATCCAACATGGTCATGATTTCTCCTCAGTTAGCCTCGGAGATGACTAGGGCAAGCATTGAATTGGTAACTGAGAAATTATTTAATCTAACACTTCAGTCAGATTTGTTGGAAAGAATCAGAGTGGCCCAATTAGAAGATCCTGAATCGGTTAAAATTCGAGAAGATGTCTTAGCGGGCAAAGCTAAGGACTTTTCAACTTCTGACAGTGGAATGCTGTTGTTCAAAGCACGAGTGTGTGTCCCTGATATCAATGAGCTTAAGAAAGAAATTCTGGAAGAAGCTCATACTACCCCTTACTCATTGCATCCGGGAACCACCAAAATGTATCAAGACTTGAAACCCTATTTTTGGTGGTATGGGATGAAGAGGGATGTGGTGGACTATGTCACTAAGTGCTTAACCTGTCAACAAATCAAAGCTGAGCATCAACGACCGGCAGGATAACTTCAGCCATTAACATTTCCAGAATGGAAGTGGGAAGACATTGCGATGGACTTTGTGGTTGGCTTGCCTAGAACCACAGGAATGTACGACTCAGTTTGGGTTGTAGTGGATCGCTTTACAAAGTCAGCACATTTCTTACCCGTTAAGGTAACCTATACAGTGGATCAGTATGCTGATTTGTATGTGAAAGAAATTGTTCGTCTTCATGGAGTACCAAAATCTATCGTTTCAGATAGAGACCCTAAATTTACATCGAAGTTTTGGGTGAGTTTACAAAAGGCTATGGGAACTAATTTGAAATTCAGCACAACCTTTCATCCTCAAACAGATGGACAATCTTTGTGAACTATTCAAATACTTGAAGACTTGCTACGAGCTTGTGTCATGGATTTTGGAGGGTCATGGAGTAAGTATTTACCTCTGATTGAGTTCTCCTATAATAATAGCTATCAAAGTACCATAGGAATGGCTCCCTATGAGCTGCTCTATGGCAGAAAATGTCGTTCACCAATTCATTGGGACGAAACTGGGGAACGGAAATACTTAGGCCCTGAGTTGGTCCAGAAAACAAATGAAGCAATAGACAAGATTAAAGCTCGGATGCTTGCTTCTCAAAGCAGGCAGAAAAGTTATGCAGATCCCAAGCGACGGGATGTTACATTTCAACCTGGTGATCATGTCTTTCTACGAGTATCCCTAATGAAAGGGATCAGACGCTTTGGAAAGAAAGGCAAGTTGAGCCCTAGGTTTATTGGACCTTTTGAAATTCTGGGAAAAGTTGGACAAGTTGCCTATCGGTTGGCTTTACCTCCATCATTGTCAGCTGTGCATAATGTATTTCATGTTTCCATGCTGAGAAAATATGTATCTATCCCAATGCACGTTTTGAGTTATGAGATGTTGGAGTTGCAACCTAACTTATCTTATGATGAACAACTAGTGCAAATTCTAGATAGGAAGGAAAAGGTCCTTCGAACCAAAACCATATCATTGGTTAAAGTACTCTGGAGGAATAGTAAAGTGGAAGAAGCCACTCGGGAGTTGGAGACTGATATGAAAACTCAGCATCCAGAGTTGTTCAGGTAGATTTCGGGGGCGAAATCCTTTTAACGGGGGGATAATTGTAAAGACCGCATATGATTAATACCTTGAATTATCAAATAGTTAGGGTTTATGTATGAGATTAAATTAATATTTATGAAATGCATATTTTGGAAATATATTTAATATCATATATGTTATTATGCTATTTACTCAATTTCTGTGATTGTGTTCGAAAGCCGTGGAAAGCGACGTTGGGCCTTTAGAAAATTGTATTTTATGGTTTAGAATATTATCGGGGTATCATTGTTAGGTAATAGAGGCGTTAGAATTTTTGGGGTTTGGTTTGACCATTTTGCCCATGATGCATATGGTTATTTGTTTTATTACCTTTGGGTTATATAGGTCTTTTGTTAGGTGAATTTGTCCTTTTGTGGGAATGTTATTGGCTGAAAATAAAATTAATATTAAATAAAGGAGGGTTTTCTTCTTTTGAAGAAAATTGTAGAAAATTATCATTTCATCTATTCTCCTTCTCTCTCATTTTCGAAACATCAAGAACCTAGCCTAGGGTTGGGTTTGCTTGCTGATTTTTTTTTGGGATTTTTAGCAGAATTGGTGAAGCTTTGATTCAAGGTAGTGTTCCCTAGCTCTTCCCTTTTGATTTTAGTTGAATTTTAAGTTAGTTAAATTCTTGATTTTTGCAATTGGCGGGCTGTGTTGGAGTTTATTGTTTGAATTGAAGTTCTGAAGTTTATCTAAAGTTACTTGCGTTGTTTTATGCTGTTTTTGTTAATTGTAGTGAGGTTTTGGCACGGTTTGAGTTTGAGAACTCAAACCTTGACCTGTAATGGTGTTTTTGGAATTGATGTGAATTGTTGAGTTCTGTTGGTTGGGATTGGTTTGGTATGGTGTGTGCAGGTATTCAGGAAAGTTGTAGAAAGTTTGGGATTGATTTGAGGTGAGGGGATCGGTTTTAGGGTTCCCAGCACAGAACCGGTCGACCGGTTCTGAGGAACCAGTAGAACCGGTCGACCAGTTGGTACCCAGGAACTGGGGTTCCGGTTGGGAACCGGTCTGTCGGTTGGGGCTTTTCCCCGAGCCCTAGTTTTTTCTGTTTTTAAGTAATTTAGGGTATTGGCATCCTATTTATCGATAGGGTTAAGTTTAGTTTTTATTTTAAATCCCCGATAAGTGTTTTAGCGTGTCTCTCATCGAATTTTGAACATTATGGTTTAGGGCCCTGTAAAGCGTCGAGCTGCGTTTCCACTCAGGCTGACCGGCACACTTGAGCACGGAACGAGGTAAGATAGCGTAAGAATATATATATATATGAATATATGTTTGTTTTAATGGTTTGCACTACTAGCACTAATATGATTGTGATTATTAGGGTGTTAGTATAGTGTTATATATTAGTGTGGTTACGGTGTTACCAACACGAGTACCAGGGGTACGTCGTGTTCGTGGTACAACACTTAGTAAATCCCGGGGGTACAGTTAGGGCTCTACCAACACGAGTACAGAATTGATACTTTAGTGCATTTGGTACAGTAGTCGTACTTCCCTTAAGAACGTTCTTATCCATTTGGTGAGCTTAATTATTGAGCTCAAGGCGGCTTAATCATAAAGCCGACATCGCATTATTTTTATATATATCTTGCATAACTTACTGAGTCTGTTGACTCATCAGTTCGCTACCTTGTGTAGGTAAAGGAAAAGCAAAGCTAGAGGAACAGTGAGATGGAGCTCGGCAGTAATTGTACATATCGCGGCAGTGCAGCCTGGAGGGTTTCGGTCTTTTACTATTTTGGAGTCTGTATTTTGAGGTTGCATGTTAGCGAGTTTTAAAAAAAAAATATTATATGTACATATTAGTAAAATACTTTTAAATTGTATTTTGATACTCGGGATCCCGACCCATATGGTTATAAAGATATAATATATTAAAGTTATCTTTCGAGTTTAGTAAATATAAAATACGGGCGTTACAAGTACAGTTATTCAAATCAGGCAAATGGGCCATCACAATTGGGGTGGTTCATGTGAGGGGGTGCTGGGTTCAGTATGTCGTACCCACTACTATGGCTCCCAACTCTCACACAAGGCCCAAAAGAGAGGAATTTAACCTTAAAATGAACAATTGTTATTAGTTGAATAGGCCCAAAACTAAATGGGCCTAAATAAAATCTATCAAGAACTATGATATTTTATTTAGCAACAACAACCTATATGCATCTATAATGAAATTAAAAACATAGGCTCACACAGGCACATAATTTGGATGGATCCTATCATGTTGCTAGGTCATACACAGATGAAAGAAGATTGTAAATATACCTGTTATAAATTATTTACTTGACCAAGGGAGCCATGAGTTAAAGTTAGATCCTTGGATCTGTCAACAAGTTAACCATGGCTATTTGCAATCAAGCAATAATAGGTTTTAAAAACTTACAAACAAGCTAAAACCACATACTCCTGCAACAAGGTTAGCTGGATAGTTGGATGTAGGATTTATTTAATTTTAAATAAATAATTTCGAAAAATAATTAATTAAATAAATAAAAATTTATTTTCGAAAAGTAAAAAAAATTTTAAAAAAATTTCGAAATTAAAATATATAAAATATTTAAAATTAAACCTACAATTTTGAAAAATTAGGTTTCAACCAACCTAAATATCATTTCTAAATTTGCTAACTACTTTTAAAAATTTAATGTTATTTTATAAATAAAAATTAAATAAAAAATTAAAAAAGATAAATGAATATCTTTTTCAGATTTTAAATGTAATTTAAATAAATAAAATAACAAAATTTAAAAGTTAGCAAAATATCTTACATCTATTTAAAATTACATGATTATAGTTATCTTATTTTAAATTTAAATAAGGTCTAATTATTTAAAAAAAAAATTAATTTAAAAAATTTAATATCTCACCTTAAATTTAAAAATAAGATAAGATATAATCAAATTTAAAAATAAGATAGATAATTACGCAAAAAAGATAGATATTTACTATTTTTCAAATTCAAATTACACTAATATCATGAATTAAAATTAAAAAATATTAATTAATTTAATTATGATAATGATAATTGAATTAGGAATAGTAAATGTATAAATAGAGAACTACACAAAAAATCGGAAGTTAAATCCATGAAAAAAGCATGAAAAATTGAAGCAAAACGAAAAAATTGCGAGCTGTACGGACGGGATGCAGTGCATACCCGTCCGCGCGCGCGTAGGAGTGTGCTGCTGAGGTTTCTCAGCGCTGGAGGGTCACCAGCATGATTCCCGCGCGCGGATGCTGGTTGCCCGATTCCTAGATTTTTTTAAAACTTCAAAAATTCATAACTAATTCAAATTAAATCGAAATTGAGTTCTGTAAAAAAGTAACTTGCTTAATTTTTTTTATACTATTTAATAAAAATAATTTCAGAAACAAATATTCAATTATTTTTCACGAAAATTCACAAACATCAATCAATCATCAAATAACACTTAATACAACATGATACCATCCAAAACATCAAACAATCGTTTTAAAGTCCAAATTTCTTGCAAGAAAATCAATTACCTGAGGCCAGTTGTTGGAAATTATTTTACCAGGATCTTAGATCTACTCACAAGTATGTTGATTAACACCCTAAATATGAACTTTCTAAAACGATGAAATAAACACATATAAAGTATTAGAAACCTTACATTGGGTGCAGCGGAATATAATGTCTCCTTCCGTTCAGATATCTAGCGCTTGATTCCTTTCTGTAGCAGAGCATTATCAATATCTGAACCTGGATCTCTTTCTCTGATTCTTTAGTGCTGAAACTCCTTCTTGCTGAAAGTCTTTCTTCACGATCTTCCTCACTATGATTGAGGTATCACTTTCTGTGAGTGGGCACTACTCTAACACTAAGAATTTAGAAATCTCAAGGAAGAAGAGAGAGATGGAGTGGTCGGCCAAAGATAGGGAGATAGAGAGGCTCAGTTTTTTCTGAATGAAAAAGTAGAAAATTTAGTGTAAATTTCCTGAAGCCTTCACTATCTATTTATAACATTCCACTAGGGTTAGGTTTGAATTATTTGGCATTAAAATAATGAAAATATCAGAGGTAAAACCCTACAAAAAGTGGCCGGCCCTATACATGTGGATTTGGGCCTCACTTTTGCAATTTTGCAGTTTTATTAATTCTGCATCTGATTTTCTCAAAAACGCCAATTTTCTAATTCAACCATTTAAATGCCAATTCTAACTATTTAATAACTATAAATAATTATTAAATAATATTGTCATTTATCATATTTATTAATTGAACCATACAAAGTATCATAATTAACAAATATGCCCCTAAAACTCTTTCTTTACAATTTCACCCTTAGTAAAAAATTCACAAATAGACATAGTCTAGTTTGAGAATTATAACTGATTAATAAAAACCAATTATATGAGTCTTACAAGTAATATTATGTCAACTAGTGGGAGGGACCATGGGTCTATATAACCGAGCTTCCAATAAGCAGATCAAGAATTTATAACCTAAATTCACTGACTTATTAATTCTTCGTTGAATCCATGCATAGAACTTAGAATTGCACTCTCAGTATATAGAATGCTCTATATGTTCCACCATATATACACATCATTAGTTATCCATTGTTATAATCCTAATTTGATCAATGATCCTCTATATGAATGATCTACACTGTAAAGGGATTAGATTACCGTTACACCCTACAATGAATTTAATCCTTAAAACACTTAACCCCGTATAAATGATATTTCAGCTTATGTGAAATGAGATCTCCACCATTTATTTTCGTTTGGTCAAGCTTTAAGGAGATCATCCTTTGCTTACTATTCGCCAAATAGAAGCTATAGATTCTATGTTTATGTTAGCGCTCCCACTCAATTGCACTACCGTGTTCCCAAAATGTACGTATCACCCTGACCTAAAAGTAGGCTTAACTAACAAATCAAAGAACACGAATAGCCTTCTGAGATTGAGCCTAATCATAACAAGATCAAGATCATTTGATCTAGGATCAACTAGGCGATATTGACTTGAATAGATATTACGGTAAGTTTAATAAATCTAAGTCAAAGTTCAATATCGGTTCCTTCCGATGCATACTCCATGCATCCAACCTGAGCTTTACTTTAACCAATGCTCTTGAAAGAACATAGCATTTCTCCAAATGCAAGTAAACTCTGTTGTAGATTATCATATCAGTAAAACCCTATGTCTGATAAATCTAGGAAACTTTATCACATAGTCATGTTTACTTTCCAATGTGTTGACAACACAATAAACAGGATCTAGTATGTGAAAAGGGTTTCAGATGAATTTATACATTATGTACATATAATCATGAAATAAATCATGTGAACCATGCAACATTAAATGTTATTTCTGATCTATATTAATAAGTAAATCTGATTATATTGAAATGAGTTTTATTTAGGGCATAAAACCCAACAACATCTTGTAAGGAGCCATCCCTGTAGTACTCTGGTAACTGCTGCTGTACGAAAACTCTATCAAATGCAAGGAATTGCTGGAGGAGCCCTCGAAATCCAACACATAGGCTCGCAACATGTCTTCCAGTATCTGAATTTTCCTTTCGAACTATCTATCAGTCTGAGGATGGAAAGTTATACTGAATTTCAATTTGGTACCCATAGCCTGCTGAAGACTCTGCCAGAATTTTGAAGTAATCTTCGGGTCTCTATCCGATATAATGGACTTTGGAGCACCATGTAACCTCACTATCTCTTTCACGTACAAATCTGCATAATGATCCACTGTAAAGGTTGTTTTTACAGGTATAAAATGTGCAGACTTTGTGAATTGGTCTACCACAACCCAAATCGAATCATATAATCTCGTGCTTCTAGGTAACCCAACCACAAAGTCCATAGTGACATCCTCTCACTTCCACTCAGGAAGTGTCAGTGGCTGTAATAACCCTGTCGATCTCTGATGTTTAGCCTTGACCTGTTGACAAGTTAAGCACTGGGATACAAATTCCACCACATCTTTCTTTATCCCGCACCACCAGTAGTAGGGTTTAAGATCTTGATACATCTTGGTAATGCCAGGATGCAGTGAATATGGAGTGGTATGAGCTTCCTCGAGAATCTCACTCCTAATTTTTGCACTAATTGGAACACAAATCCTGGTCTTATACAACAACATTCTGTCATCTGACACCGTAAAATCTTTAGCTTAACTAGCTAAAACCCTTTCCAGATCTTCACTAATTCTGGAATAGTTAACTGAGCAGCTTTAATTCGTTCTAACATATCAGAGTGCAACGTCAAATTATGAAGTTTGCCTACAACAAACTCAATGCCTGATCTGACCATGCCATCTGCTAACTGTGGTGAAATCTTAAGCATACTAGTTACCTGCCGAGGACCCTTCCTACTTAGGGCATCAATCCTTACATTGGCCTTCCAAGGATGGTAAGGGATTTCACAGTCGTAATCCTTAACCAACTTCAACCAGCTTCTCTACCTCATATTTAAATCTTTCTGGGTAAAGAAGTATTTAAGGCTCTATGTAGAGATAATGCTGCCAAATATTCAAAGCAAACACTACCGCGGTAAGTTCCAAATCATGAGATGGGTATCGCTGTTCATATTCCTTTAACTGGCAAGAGGCGTAGGCGATGACCCAATCGGCCTGCATCAGTACACACCCCAAACCCTGCCTGGATGCATCGCATTAGACTACAAATTTTTCTTTATCAGATGGTAGGGCTAATACCTAAGCTGTAATCAATCTCTGAATCTGCTCTTGAAATCTTGCTTCACACTTGTCTGTCCACAAAAACTGCTGATTCTTTTTGGTGAGTTCGGTTAAGTGTGTTGAGATCTTAGAAAATCCCTCGACAAATTGACGGTAATAACTTACCAGACCCAGGAAACTTCTAACTTCTGTAACTTTCTTCGGTCTCGGCCAATCCTTGACAGATTCAATCTTCCCTGGATCCACTTTGAATCCATCTTTACTGACAATGTGCCAAAGAAAAGACACCTAAAATAGCCAAAACTCAAGCTTCTTAAATTTGGCATACAGTTTATGTAATATCCCAAAAAATAAATAATATTTAATTAGACATATTTTATTAAATATGTGATTATTTTGGTACCAAAGTAAGATTATGATTGTAATATCCCAGAAAAATATATTGATATTTTAATTGGACATATTTTATTAAATATGTGATTATGTGGGTATTAGAGTAGGATTATAATCCTACTTAAACTAATTATGGGTTGATTAGGGAGATAAGAATAAATAAAGCGTAATTTATTAATTACGGAGATTATATCAAAATATGTGGGTATCATGGATATCCTTTTTGAAATAAATATTTTCAGGGCTGACAACTGCGGAACTAGACAGAGAGGTCAGATGTCACGACAATAAAAGATGAATTAAATTGGATTTTTATACCAGACTAGATTAGAATTTTAAGTTGTCGGTTTGGCGGGATTGGTTAAAAATTACTAAAATATCCCTAGGATTTGATCTTAAGCTGAAGGGTTATAAAAAGGGTAAAATGGTCATTTGGTGTGATAAGTAAATTTTATGTTTTATTTGATGGCTGAAATAAAATTAAGTGGATTAAGTTATTTATTTAGGTGTTTAAGTACTTATGCTATTTAAGGAAAGAGAAAAGTTATATAAGTCAAATTCTATAGGAAAAGTCAAGAGCATCACTTTCTCTTCCTCTCTCTTTCGGCTCCAAGGGAAAACCAGCAAGAAACTTGAGGGAATCTCAGCTCTCTTCATCAAATTCTTGGCAAAACCTTCTGCCCTAGGAGTTAGTCAAGTTGAGGTGAGTTTGGTACCATTTTCCTTTGATTTCTTTAAGTTTTAGGTTAGGTTTTGGTTAGGGTTTCAAGAAATTCGGGGCTGGGGTATAAGTTAGGATTAGAATCTGTTCTTAGGTTTGGTTTAAAGCTTGTATAGGTTTGAGTTTGCTGAATATAAGGGCTGCTTAACTTGGAAATGAGTTGAATGAAGTTTTATGAGTTCTAGTTCACTTGGGAATACAATTTTAAGTAAATGGATGAGTTGTGGTGTTTTGATGCATTGGTTATGTTGTGTTTATGATATTATATTGATTTGGAGCAGTTGGACAGGTTTGGTTTAGTTTTGGTTCGAGTTTGGAGGAGAAAACTCTTGGTTGCAATCCTGCCAGAACCGGTCGACCGGTTGGTTCTGGTGTAGCAGAACCAGTCGACAGGTTTGCTTACAGGGGAAAATTTTCAGTTTTTGTTAGGGTCGATTTCAGAGCTCGGGGTGATTTTCGTGTCTGGTATAGATTGTTTGGAAGTTGTAAAACCTATTTTGGAGCTAATAGAAGTTAATGTTCACTGGTTATGGGAAGTAGGGTTATTCCCGAATTTATGGATTAAGGTATTTATTGAATGTTATTGTCGTGACATTGGACCCGGGATCGTCAAGCTTTGTTTATCCACTTAGGCTGGCATGCACGCTTAATCTCTGGACTGAGGTAAGAAAAGTACTATATATCGTTTGTAGTTAACGATTATAATTGTGATAGTCTCGATTATGATCAAGATTCCGATAAGTGTATGTTTTGACTCGATTATGATCGAGGGAAATATTATGAAACGATTAGTATCGTTTGACTCGATTATGATCGAGGGAAGTATTATGAAACGATTATTATCGTTTGACTCGATTATGATCGAGGGAAGTATTATGAAACGATTATTATCGTTTGACTCGATTATGATCGAGGGATGTATTATGAAAAGATTATTATTGTTTGACTCGATTATGATCGAGGGAAGTATTATGAAACGATTATTATCATTTGACTCGATTATGATCGAGGGAAGTATTATGAAACGATTATCATCGTTTGACTCGATTATGATCGAGGGAAGTATTATGAAACGATTATTATCGTTGTGGCTCGATTATGATCGAGTAAAAGAAACGGTCATTACCGTTATGAGTAATTACTCCTGAAATCGCGGATAGGTTTCTTACTTATCGTTTGTTGTATCAGACAACGATAGTGACATATATAGCTCGTGGTTAACGAGTGGTAGGGGTACTTTATGAAGTACCTAAATTATGTGGTTATGAAGTTGTAGAACGATCAAGCGTGTTATTATGTGATGAGTTGTAATTGAATACATTTTTGTTAAGGTATGATTGAATAAATATTATATAGCTTATGAAATTGGTCATTTTCCTTACAGTCTCAGTGGCTTAGGGATGTAAGAAAACAGGTTTGTAATGATGTATGATTGGAGTGCTTTATGAAGCACTGAAATTGTGTGGATATACTAATGTGTGAACTAGTGTGCTTTATGAAGCATTGAAACTGAATGTATATGATTAAGGTATTTTATGAAATGTTGAGATTGTTGATTATGCATAGCTATAAATACCCTTAATTTTGTAATGAGTTTGCTCGTATAGACGTTGAATTGTAAATATACGTTGAAAGAGTGCAATCTACCGGTATGAATAAACTGTTGAAATGAAATCTACTATCACTTTCTATAATTTTCTTTTGTCTAATGGCTTTTCTTGCTGAGTCACTATGACTCACGGGTGCTTCACGATGCAGGTAAGAAGATTAACGGTTCTGTATGGCCACGAGTCAGAGGTCTCCCAGCAATGTACATATCAACCGTGTTGTCTTGGCTTCCAGGAAGCAGGATCACCCCTTTTTCTATGATTGGATGTATAACCTACTCTTGTATTAACGGTTTTATGATTGGTTGTAAAAGAATTTTATTTGCAGGGGAGCCCCATATTACGATAGTATTTTGAACTAAAGTTTCTATTTTAAATTTAATTAAAAATAATATATTTTTTTGAATTAAACCACACTTTTCCTAAACTAATAGATTATTGATAATAAGATTATAAAAGCACACACGTGGCGTTCTTGAGGGTCAGGGCGTTACAATGATCTTGCTTAGGGTAATTATTGCGAATTTACTCAATAAAATAAATAGCGTAATTTATTAATTACAGAGATTATATTTGGATATGTGGGTACCGAGGATACCACCTTTGAAATAAAATATTTTTTTTCAGGCTCTGCCATTGTGGAAATTTAGCGATGTGGTTAATAATGTCACGACGTTAATGGAAAATTATTTTGAGTGTTTTTCCGAACTACGTAGAAAATTTTAAAGTATCGGTTTAACGGATTAGTCAAATTACCATTAATGCCCCTAGGTTATTTTAAAGTTTTTTTTTTTCATTGGCGGTAGATTAGTCATTTTGCTTTTAGGTTTTATCCTCCTTTTAATTTTAGACTGATTATATATATAAATATATAAAAAAAAAGAAATGAAGCAAACCCTATTTAAGGTTACTTCCAAGGCAAGAAAACAAGAAAATTTCATAACACTTCAAGCTTCTTTTTCTTCTCCTCCTGCCGAACCCTAGAAGCAGCTGGGAACCAAGGAAAAATTCACTCCATTTTATCAATTTCTGAGCTAATCTTAACCCTAGAAGTTAGCTAAGTGGAGGTATGATCTTTCTACTCTTTCCTTGATTTTTTTTCTTGAGTTTAGTTTAGGTTTTGGTAAAAGTTTTAATGAATTCTGAGCTGGGGTATAAATTGAGGTTAAGGTTGTTTCTTAGGGTTGAATTGAAACTTGTTTGAGTGTAATTTGATTGAAGTTAGGGGCTGTTTGATTGGATTGGTGTTGAAAGTGATTAATTGGGATAAATTTCCATTAAGAAGGTGTTTTTGAGCTAATTGGTGAATTGTGATTAAATGATGTGTTGGATATGTTGTATTTGGTATATTGAACTGTTCTGGAAATGCAATTTAGGTCTGTGATGGTTTTTGTTCGAGCTGGGGAAGAAAACCCAGAATTTTTCTGGTCTGCCAACAACCGGTCGACCGGTTGGTTTTGGTGTACCAGAATCGGTGGACCGGTTACTAGTAGGGGAAAATTTCTCGGGTTTTCTCTGAACCCTATTTTGACTCGGGGTGGAACCTAGTACTTGTCTTTGATTGTTTTTGAGTTATTTGGGCTATTTTGAAGTTGTTTAGGGCTAAGTATAATCAATTTTAAATTAGGGTTTTAATCCGGAAAATTTCAAGTTAAAGTATTCATTGAATTTCAATTGTCGTGACATAGGACTAGGATCGCCTAGCTTATTTTCCATTCAGGTTGGCACGTACATTTGATTTCTGAAGTAAGGTAAGAAAAGTGGTAAGCACCGTGTGTAGCTAAATATTAATGATTGAATGGTTATGGCCTTGATTATTATCAAGTCTTTGATTAAATGTTAGTTAAGCCTAGGTTATGACCTAGGGTGCGAAAACGGTTAATACCGTTATGAGTAATTACTCTTGAAATCGCGGTTAGGTTTCTTACTTATCGTTTGCTTCACCGGGCAACGATAGTGACATATTCAACTCGTAATTAACGGTGGTAAAAAGGGGTACTTTATAAAGTACCAGAATCGTGTGATTATGATAATATGTAAATATGTTAGCATGTTGATATGATATTTAAATTGATGGGTATTATTAGTTATTATTTATTTCACTTTTCTTGCTGAGTCTCTGTGACTCATAGGTGCTTTATGGTGCAGGTAAAGGGAAGGCTAAAATTGAGCAGCCATGAGTGGGGGGTCATAGCAGCAAAGTACATATCAGCCGCGATGGCATAGCCCAGTAAACAGGATGCTCTATTTTGAATGTATTTTGGAATTACAAAGTTTATGTTGCAAAAAAACACTATATAACCAATTTGTAAATATTTTGAAAACAGGGGGACCCCGTAGTTAATATCACTTATCTTTTATCAAATAGTTTTATATGTCGAATTTTTAATTATCAAAAATTTAATTACTCACACTTTTAGTATAATTATATAGTATGGAAAATACGAATTTTATTAAAACACACACACGTGGCGTCCCTGTTGGACAGGGCGTTACAGTTTATGTTCTTGTAGCCGTTGTAGAACCATCCAAAGATGTAGCTCATTCTCCTCTTCTGACCGAGAGTATACAAGGATGTCGTCAATAAAAATAATAACACAGATATTGAGGAAATCCTTGAATACCCTATTCATCAAATCCATAAAAGCTTCAGGAGCGTTGGTTAGTCCAAAGGACATAACCGAGAATTCATATTGCCCATACCTAGTGTGAAAAGCAGTCTTTAGAATGTCCTCCTCTCGAATTCTCAACGGATGATAGCCCGATCGGAGATCAATCTTTGAGAAGACTGTCTTCCCCTAAAGCTAATTGAAAAGATCATCGATCCTAGGTTAAGGATACTTGTTCTTGACAGTTAGTTTATTTAATTCCTATACACATGCGTAAGGATACGTCTTTCTTCTTACAAAACAATACGGGAGCTCCCCAGGGTGACACACTAGGCCACAAAAACCCTAGGTTAAGCAATCCCTGAAGCTGAATTTTCGAATTCTTTAAGTTCCTTCGGAGTCATTCGGTATGGTGCCTTAGAAACTGGTTCTACTCTAGGTTCCAAATCAATAACGAAATCAATTTCTCTCTACGGTGGTAAACCCAAAAGTTCATCAGGAAAAACATCTAGAAATTCCTGAACCACCTTGATATCCTCTGGCTAAACTGTCTCAAGTCGTGTTGTATCCAATACCACTGCTAGAAACCCTAAACACCCTTCTTGTAACAAATCTCTAGTTGTTAATACTGAAATCACTAGAATCTGGGATCCTTGAATCGATCCCACAAAAATAAACGGTTCCTCACCCTCGGGTTGGATGATCACCATCTTCCATTTACAGTCAATAATAGCTGAGTACTTGGATAAATAATCCATTCCAAGTATAATATAAAAATCCACTAAACTGAATTCTATCAAGTCAGCACTCAACTCCCTATCCTTAATTCTGATCGGCATAGACCTAATTCACCTTTTGGAGATAACTAATTCTTTGCCAAGCAGTAGGGTTCCAAACCCTTTATCATAACTATCATGTGGTCTATCCAATTTACCAAAAATTTTGGCTGCCACATAAGAGTGAGTGGCCCGAGAGTCAAATAATACAGAGATGTAAGAGTTGTTGACAAGAACTTACATGTTACAACTGAGGGGCTACCTTCTGCATCTGTCTGAGTTAAAGCAAACACCCTCGCTGGAGCGGGTTTTGCAGCTGTCTTTTGTTCCTCTTTCTTAAGTTGCAGGAAATCTCTTTTGTAGTATCCTAGCAACCCACACTGGAAACATCCTTGCCCTCTACACTCACACAAATGATGTTTTTTACAACTGGGACACTTCGGGTAAGTTTATCGAGTTTTGAAACCACCCTGATGGTTGCCTCAACCCTGGTTCCCTCAGAACCTCTTATTTTTACTTGAGCCACTAGGCGCAAATGGTGCCTTTCATTTCTGATCGGTGGTCGAGCCACTACCACCCCTTCCATAACCAGGGGTAGGAGGAGTAGGGGCCCCACCAACAACTTGAGTGCTTCGGGACTCTTGAGTGCACTCAACTACACCCCCAGCTCGTAGTGCTTTCCTTACCATGTCAGCATATGTGGTGTTGTCGTCAGTGGCAATCATAAGGTCATGTTTTATTTTGGTGTTTAACCCATCAAGGTACTTTTCTTTCTTGTTAAAATCAGTCGGCACAATTCTCGAGGCCAATCTAGCCAATCGATCAAACTGCATTGTGTATTCAGTAACACTCATATTCTCCTTTTGGGTCAGCTAGGTAAATTTTTTTCTTTTTGCACTTCTGACCGCCTCATTGTAGTACTTTGCGCTAAACAACTCCTAGAAATCTTCCTAAGTAACAGTTGTAACATCACGAGTTAGAGACACCATGTCCCACCAAACCAAGGCATCTTCCTGGAACTGGAATGTGGCACAAGCCACTCTATCATTACCGGTGACGACCATAAAGTTCAGAATTCTTATATTAACAGTCAGCCACTGCTCGACTTTCATTACATCGGGATCTCCCAGAAAGACTGGAGGTGCATGCTTACGAAACCTTTTATACAACGGTTCCATTAGATTCACTGCAGCAATCGGCCCTACCTACACAACGGGGGCAGGAGCCACTTGCATTTCTAGAGCAGGCATTGCAGGAGCACCGTGTTACCTCAAGCGTCTGATTTCTTCTTCTTGTTCGTTAATTCTGGCTTGCATTACTGCAAAATTATTTTCACATTCTTGGGCAACCTACGGCGGGTTAACATCTCTCCAACCACGTGCCCTACCTCTAGGGCCTCTTCATCGGCCATAAACATTTGGGGGAATCTGAGCTCCCTTACCGCCAATAGATCCGACTGACTTACCCTAACTCCTAGTATTTTGCTTGGCATCCAATCTATTAGAACAGTCTGCGAAACCAAGAGCTAGCTTTGTCAGATCGCGATCAAGAATTACTTACTAATTACCGCTTATTTTGAAAATTTAAAATATGCACCTATTCAGCTATCAGGCTACTAACATGCTTCCTATCAGGCTTTTCTTAAAACATACTATCAAAATAAACTACTAAAGCAATAAAAGCTTACTGAACTGTGAGTTGAGCTGATCACTGATGATGATTATACATGTCGTGACAATCTTCGAAAGACAACCTGGCGGCTCTGATACCAAATTATAACACCTTACTAGCTTAGGCGTGTTAATGTGATTTTTAACTTAATTGTTCAGCTCATTGGTAATCAACGAGTTTATTAAAGATCATGAATATTTAAGAAATTTTTTTTAACTATCAAAATAACATACTTACATTAAATTGGGATCCCGTTTTACAAAATATTGACAAAAGTTTCATAATGCATAGTACAAAAGTTGCCGTCTAGCGACTATTCAAAATACACCCAACTGTCCGGAAGACTGTACGCTTCAGGCCTAACCTCCTTGGCATGTACAATCTTCATCTGCTCGCTCTCACGGTTGCTCAACCTTAGCCTTTCCCTTACCTACACATGCAAACAATATCTCTGAGTCGATAAACTCTGTAAGAAAAGCATAATCAATAACATAGCAATAACCCGTATTATAGTCGGCGCCCATACACCAAACCATAACCCTATTGCTGTGTCCAACACGATATTGAGTCTAAAACATTTGTATGACAATACTATCGACCATAATATCAGCCTATACTCGGTAGGCTAGTCATACTCTAGCTGTACTAATGTGATAACGCCGATTAGTATTTGAGCCAAACATACATTTATCAGTATCCAATATAACTCTACGTATACTGATACCGCTATCGGTGTAATCTAATAGGCTTAATAAATATGTACACTAAACATGTAAACACATATGGATATCATTATACTAATCTTACCTCGTTTCCGGGTTTAGGTGTGCCGGCCAACCTGAGTAGAACAACTACTCAACGATTTACAAGCCCCTAATTCAAATTATTCGTAAAACTGATGAGTGACACGCTAAATCACTTTTCAGGGACTTAAACTTGAAACTAAAAGTTTCCTTATCGATGGATAACATGGCAATACTCTAAATATCGTCAAAATGAGAAAAACTAGGGTTCCCTAAAATACGCCAACCGGTATACTGGTTCCCCAACTAGAATTCTACATCTGTGGGGTTTCCTAGGGACCAACCGGTTGACTAGTGCCTACAGGTCCCCCTAAACCAGCCGACCGGTTCAATGCAGTACACACCAAAAACTTCCCAAACCATTCAATTCAACCCCAAACTTCATACAAACTTCCAGACCTGCTATTTACACCTTAAAGAATATAAACATAGCAATAAAACACCTCCACATATCCAAAATCATAAATTACCATTACAGAGCAAAGCTTGAGTTCATAAACTCAAACCTTGCTCAACCAGCACAAACAAATGTAAAACCAGCTCAATCCAACATAAATAACCTTAATTTAACCTCAAAATGCAAATTCAAACAACCCTAAGAGCTGCAGAACCCTAACTCACAAAATCAAGCAAAAACCTGAACTTAAAACTTAAGAAAACCAAGGGAAAAGGTGCTAGAGTGGTTACCTTCAATGGATTCACCATGAACCAACTAAAATCCCTAGAAACAAGCTAAAGAAACACCAATTGCTGCTGGTTCTCCAAGGAATTCGAGAGAGATAGAGGGAGTGAAGAGAGAGAAGGCTATTTTCTTTTTAATTTTCTAATTTTAGGCTAAAAGGTAAACCTAATGTATATCTAAATAAATTAAAGAATATCTTCAGATTATAACACTTAAATAAAGTTCACTAAAAGACAAGGGATTAAATGGCCAAAAAGACTATTTTACCCCTCACATAACCAAAAAACTTCTAACTCACTTAGGGGTATTTTAGTCATTCTACTGCATCGAATAATTCCCAACATTCCTAATGTCTAACTAACTTACCCCACTACTACTAAATACTAAAATGTGATTCTAATGGCCAAACCCCGCGTTTTGATGTTGCCGGGCACAAACCATGCAAAAAATAAAATTCCATATATAGGATAAACAATACACCCTGAATTCAAATAAATCTCTATAAAATGAAAAATCATAATTAATAATCTAATTTCATAATTAAATCCTAATTATCTGTTAATTTCTAAAATAAATCTAAGCGGTCATTACAGGTGATCCTGAATAACCAACATAGAAAAATACTCATAGGAGAAGCAAACAAAACACTATAACAAAAATGTTTAGCGATGGCAAAAAGTTGGAGGTTGAGTACAACAACTATGGACAAAACTGAGAAAGGGAGCGACAGCAAAAGTTACCCGAATTGGAGAATGGGTGCGAATTAATGTTCCACTTCAAGACATTTCGTGGTCTAGAGTGACTCAGGACATTAAAAACCAACTATGGAAATACATGAAGGTGAAATTAATTTTATTATTTGAGTTCTTTACTACTAATTATAATTTGTACTTATAATTACGATTGTAAATTTGATAGGCCGCGTTCGATGTACCGAACACAGATAGGAAATTAACCATTTCTAAAAGTGGAGAGAGGTGAAAAGATTGGAAAATACCCTAACAGAAATTTTTTTTACATTTAAAGATGTGGCTCCCCATCTTCTCGATAAGCCACCCAAACTTTATAAAAAATTATTGATTTGCAATAATAGAGAGAGTTTGTCGCTTCGAGATTAAGTCCATAATTTGAGGTGAAGAGGAAAAAGGCCCAAAAAAGTAGGGCTTATAATATTTACAACCATTGCACCAGACGAGGTGGTGTAAGGATGGTTCAAGAACAAATGGAGAAAGAGGCAGGCCACCAAATTACTGAATTTGATAGATTTAAAATTTGGAAAAGACTTCACATGAACACGAAAGGCAAGGTGGAGGGCCCAGCTGCAGAAATCATTAAACGGATTGTAAGTTAGTTTAATTTGATTTGTATTAATTGTTATGCTTCATAATTTATTTCTAACTCTATTTGTTATGTTTATAGGACGTATATAGTAAGCAAGTGAAAGAGGGTGTTGTACAAGTAGAAGGTAAAATGGACGTGTTGACATGGCTCTGGGGCCAGATGAGCATTGTGGCCGGGTTCGAGCAATAGGTTTCAGCATCACCCAAACCAAATATTTCAACACACCACGCCCTAAAAGGAAAAACACCGATGGGTCAAACCAGACATCATCTGATTTGGAGAGACGCGTGCGTGAGATAGAGGAAAGCAACAAAAAGTTGTAGGATAAAGTGAATGAGCTCATTCATCTTATTAGTTCCCAGCATTGCAGTGTTGTGTCTGGTTTCGGTGTTGGAGGAGCATCAAATGAACAACTCCCATGTTGACCTTGCCTCCGATCTAGTAGCACAACCACCGGGTCTTGCCAATGTCTATACTCCACCAGATCCTATAGCACAACCGTCGGGTGCTGCCAATGTCTCTACTCCATCACCACCGCATTGTAGAGAGGATTCTGCTCAAGCAGCAGCACCGCCACCTACTGGTGGTAGTTCAGAAGAGGTAATCTTAATGTTATTTTACAAATTGATCTAATGCAAAATTATAAATAAGGTCAATTTATAAATTGAATTGTTGCTTGTTTGATTTGGATTTGTAGACCTTACCGTGTGGGATGCACCGTCAGTTGCAGCCTGATGGGATGGTACTGAAGGTTGCTTCGAGCTACATTGTGAAGGAGAAATATTTGAAAGATGGAAAGTTCTCCATTGAAAATGATGAATACCTACACAAAGATAATCGTTGGGTATTTAAGAAGTCAGTGTGGAGAATACACTGCGCGTGTCCCATAGCTGAAGATTCATTAACAACAATAGGTCAAGCTATAAAATGTTATGTAGCATGGCCAAAAGACTATCTTACACCTGTTAGAAAATACTTATTATGTTTCAATTTGTTTATAACTTATTGTGTTTATTCATAAATGACATTGCTAACTTTACTATTTCTTCCATATTTATAGACACAACCACCCACCAAGAAACTTCAAAAGCAACCCGTGAAGAGAAGCAAAAGGCCTTTGAAGATTTACTCGGTCCTCCAACACAACCTCCAAAACACCCTGAGAGGCCGAGTAAGGAAAAATGTCATGGTCGTTATGTCCAACCACGGTAAACTTCCTCAATCAATACCTTTTGGAACTCCGTCAAAAGGTGGCCTAGTTGTCCATAATACAATTCCAAGTTGCTTATGAGCTATTTGGGGTCGAAGATGACTCTATTTGGCTTGTTAAAAGTGACATTCAGGAATTGTGCACCATGCAATATTTCAGAGCCCAACCAATAGGAGTTTGGTGCAAGTATAATTTCTAACTCTTAATAATAAACTTGATAATGTTCTTTTGACAGCGACAGTTATTAATTGTGATGTTTTTTATCAGGTACATGAAAGAAAGACTGTTGGACATTGGTGGGCTAAATCGAGTATATAAATTTTTGAATCCAGGTGGGATTGCCACCGATGCAGAGGCTGATAGTAATCGTTGTCAAGCACTTGTCACTCGAATGACTAGGATGACTAATTCACACAAAATGGCTTATTGCCCTATATAATAATCAGTATATGTAGATTTAAAATAAATAATTTCAGTATAACTCTTCATAAAATTTATTATTATTATGTATGTATTAACAGTCTTACACATATTTATTTGTGCAAAAAAGATGTTTCACTGGATGCTTGTACTCATCCAACCAAGTACGCAGACGGTGACATACTTAGATTCAGGCAACAACGACATACCAGATGATCTGAACTTCATCATATTCAATATCAAACATCCTAATATGTAAGCGTGTTCTATATTTATAAATTTATATATGCTAATTAACTTTACTTTTTGTGTAGATCGTTCAAATGATAGGACAACCTGACCGACCTATCCAATGGATGACTCTTATTAATCCTGAACAACCAGACGACAAATAGTGTGGATACTACGTCATGAAATTCATTGAAAGTTTTATGACCGTAGAAGATCCAATACAACTGTTGACCCGACATGATAGGTTCTCAACTACGTACACAAATGATGAGATAAATATTATGCGTGATCAGTGGATTCATTACGTGAAAGCAGAAGCAGAGCGACAACAGTTATCGTGTTAATCAATGTGTATATATCTCAATTTATTGTTACTATATAGATTTTTAAATATATTTAGATTATTATAATTAGCGTTAACTTAATTATAGATTTTTAAATATATATTTAGATGATATTAGCGTTAGTTTAATTATTGTGACTATACAGAATTTTAAATATATTTAGATGATATTAGTGTTAGTTTAATTATTGTGGCTACGCAAATTTGTAAAAAATTTAAAAATTAATGTAGGGAAAAAAATTGCAGAAAATCTATTTTTTTCTATATTTTTCCAATGTAACGATTGAAAAAAACCATCGCTAAAAAAACTATAAATGGTAACCAGTACTATAAGGAACGGTTTAAAACCGTTGCCTATAACAGGGTATAGGCGATAATTTTAAACTGTCGGGAATTTCATATTGGCAATAGTTTTGAATCGTCGCTTATTCTGCCCGTTTTGCGACAGTAGTATAGGCGACAGTTATGGAAACTGGAAATACTTTAAACGATTGTTTAAAAATATTGGGAAAAGCCATTTTTTATAGTAGTGTGTAATTTTTTGGTTGTTTTTGTATATTTAAGAAATAATGCCAACTTATTTTTAGTAAACTCAAGTTGGTTTAACTAATATACACCAGTTCCCCAAATATAATATATTTTA
Organism: Cannabis sativa; assembly: GCF_029168945.1. Lineage (NCBI taxonomy): Eukaryota > Viridiplantae > Streptophyta > Magnoliopsida > Rosales > Cannabaceae > Cannabis > Cannabis sativa. The sequence goes on along the minus strand of NC_083602.1, from coordinate 28,805,194 downwards.
TATAATTGCATAAACGAATAATATAATATTCATCAATTGCACGAAATATGTATTAAAAAATTAGGTGTAGCAATATTATACTACATTATTACTATGATTATGTTTTTTAAAATTCAGCGCTATATCATTCACGTATTTTATAATTTTTTAGTATATATTTTGACTGTACATATTCTTACTTATTATATAAAATATTATAATATATATACGTATACTGTATACATATATTATTCAACTGTAAAATTATGCAAAATACATTTATTATAATTAATGAGATGATAACTTGTAATACCTGCTTTTCGGGTATATAGGAAGATGCTCAGGTTGTTTGTTTACAAAATATTATTTATAATAATGAAATTGTGATGGTAACAATAATCTGGAGGTTTTTTTTTTTTTTTTTTTTTTTTTTTTGAATTAAGCGTTTATATATTACAATGCATAACTTAAGACTCGAATCCAAAACCTCCAACGCACACGCACCCTCTTAAGGCCACTTGAACTAGCCTCAAGTGGTTAACAATAATATGGAGCTAGAGTATTATATTATAGGAAAATTTTATAATGCACCCCCTTAAAATGGATATATTGATGCACCCTTATCTGTTTTAGCACCCGAAATAATTTTTTAGTCAAATTCTTTTTCATGCTCATGTACGTTATTTAAGACATCTTGCAAAATTTTAAGAAATTTGGAAAAGTTTAACATGCCGAAAAATACGTTCAGAGAGTGTGTTGCACGCGTGACTATTTTATTTTATACGCGTGTAAAATAGACAGTTTGAACATTGTTTTCTATATTGTAAATTATTCGGAATTTCTCAAAATTTTGTAGGTTATCTTAAATAGCTATAATGTACATGAATATGAAAAAAATAGACTAAAAAACTCTTCTGGATGCCGAAATAAATCAAAAGTGTATTAGTACATTTCTTTTAAAGGGGTGGATTGTAGAATCACCTATATTATATATGATCACAAGTTATTATTTGTAACAGTCACTCAATAATATATTTATATATACATATATGCTATGTAAGAATTAGGTCAACTATATATTTATAAAATTACAAACAACGTGTACTATACGGAAAGTGCATGCATTGATTATGGATTAAACTTTAAAATATTATACGCAGCATACGTCATCATCAACTTATAATCGAAAATTAATTAACAGTAATTAATATATATATCAATCTTTTCAAAAAAAAAATATATATATATATCAATGTCAAAAAATAAAAAAATAAAAAGTACACTGAACATGCCTCTCTCTCGATTTATTTTTATATATTTTTTTATTTGCCGATGATAAATATGCAGGTATATAATCATCATATTCCCCAATAACAATTTTTCCATAAGATTATAATATATTCTGTTTTTAATTGGTTTTTATTATATGCTTATTTTAAGCAGGTTGCATAGGCTTTAATGTGGTCCTAATTTCTTTAACGCTGGTTTTACGGATTCCTTTTCAAAGTAATAATATTTTAATATTTGTTTGGCTTTTGTTCTTAGACTGTATATATAATATATTTATAATAATTTGATTTGAAGGGGGAAATGGTGGTCATTTTTACACAATATTTAATTCAACCAATGCAGAAAAAGGAGTATTTATTTGTTGTTAGTCTTATCGATGCATGATTTGTTTTATATTAATCAACTTGATCTAATAATTTCATTTCTTATATTTAAATCTTCGGTGGGTTCCAATATCAGCATCAGTGTGTTGCTTTTATAAAATTAGAATCATGTTGTAGGCATTTCATTAACTATAACTGAATAATAATAATAATATTTATTAATATATATGATGATATATATGCATGCATATATATACAATTAACATTCTAATTAAAGTGCTTAATACCACTTCATAGAGGATATTGATCGTGACTAGTGTAATTAATAGTAATTAGTAAATTTTAGATGTAAAAAAGAATTCAATATTAAATTACCCTAATAATAACATAATCTCTGATGGTGATATAGTTCAAAGAATGCACAATAAATACAATATTATAAATATTAACTTATAGCAATGACATGTGAATCCATGTGAAGAGGGTCCTCCTTTGTTGCTACAACTCTATATATACTACTCTCTACATTTAAATATTTTTATATCCTTTTGAGTGAAAACATCCTTTTGAGGGCACACCAAATCTGTATTAGATAGTCATAAAGTAATATTTGTAGAGCTAGCTAATTACTTTTTATCATTTTATATTAAATTTTGTTCCGAATCGCGACAAAAACATATTATTAAACTATATTGCTACAGCCTTTTCAAAAAAAAAAAAAATAATTTAACAATAATAAATAAATAAGAAATAAAATAAAAAAATTATATCGCTACAGGTGGGAAAAGAAATAATATAAAATATCCTTATTCATTTCAAGCAAGATTGATCCTTTTTTAACGTTCCATAATCGAGCTTTGTTAAGTTTTGAGTCCCCGTCCCTTATACCGTTTTCACCGAGGAAAAGAAAAAAAAAAAGGTGATGATGATATATATCACATAATCAGGTGCTTAAAAAAAAACTCATCTGTCACATATTTGGTACAATAAAATTTATAATGGCGTTTCACAACACTATTTTAATCAATTTTCTGTTTTTAAGAGTGAATAAGTGAAAATATTTTCCAAAAACATATTCTATAAAACTATTTTATTTGAGAATCAAAATTTTAAAAATAAAAAAAAAATCATTTTCAATATTTTTTTAAATAGTTTTTTTTTTCTTAATCATATTTTAGACTTCGATCAGACTCGGATCTAAATCCCTCCACGGTCCTGGCGTTAAACCTGACCTTTGACCTGAACCCAAATCTGAGCCCGAACTTAGACCCGACATAAATAAAATCAAAAAATGAATATAAAAACGAATTTTACAAAACACATTTTTGTTTTCTATTTTTAAAATTGAAATACAAAAGTAGTTACAGAACATATTTTTGTTTTTTAAAAACAAAAAATTTATTTTCATTTTGTGTAAAAAATTAGAAAACAAAAATGTTACGAAACGACACCTATATTAATTTATTTGAACTTAGAGTAAGATTAACACAAGTTTAACTAATTATCAAAGAAATTTGAACTAGCTAAAGCAGAATTATGAAAAAGAATATTAATATAGATCTAGCTCAACTATTTTTTTTCAATCACTTGTAATAAGTAGCGATTACATTTAATAAACCACCACACAACTCCCATAAATCTATTTAAATATAATATATATATTTATATCTTTATATATTAAAAGTGCCTATCTAACGGCATTTCTTGGTTTAACATTCTTGGAACATTCTTGTTTAACGATTAGGTTTGATCTCCCGTTAAAAAATAAACCCAATAATTAAACCCAAAAAATTAAACAATCTTTTAAATAAACAATCTTTTAAATATTAATAATCTCTTTTTAAATTAAAACAATCATCTTAGCCACATATCTCTCTAACAAACCTATAAGATAATATAAAAGAAGATTGACTGTGTTGGCTTAGAGATTTTTGGGCTTGGGCTTAAAAAAATAATTAAAAAAAAAAAGATGAAATGGGTTGTAATTAGTATTTACCTTATATGTTTGTGCTTATTTTTAGTTTTATTTTTAATTTTACCACCAAGAGGAGAAGGTTGAAAAATATTAGAATATGAAAATATTATTGGTGCTTATTAGTAATTTGCAAAGAATGTGAAAGTCTATAAATATATAGTTGTGTAGCTATTATTAGATATGAAATGAGATAATAGAACTTTTTTCAATTAGAAGATTAATGTACATTTTACTATTAATAACATACATTATTATAACACAACTATGTTTTACTTACTAAATATACTGAGACATATTTTCAAATAATTATACTATTTTAATTATTAATTAAAATAAAAAACTAAAATATTAAATAAAACTAACACTACGTGGCTTGGCACGTAACAATTACCTAGTATATATATATATGCATATAAGAAAATTCTATAATAAGAACAATTTATATTTTTTCTCATAGAATAATAATATTTTATTAGTTATTGATTATGTTGACTTTTTAAAATTTACACTATTTATTATGGAATAACATGTACATTATATAAATTGGAAAAGTGTTTGATTAATATTGTCTTTTTTTAAAAAATGTAAGAGATATTAGACTCCATATTGAGCATGTGGCACTCAACTAGCACCTCATTATTAAAAAAAGCAAATAGTTATTTACAAAAAAAAAAATAAATAATAATAATAACTCTAGTAATGTAATTTCTTAATGTATTTTTTTATAAATAATTTTTTTTATAAAAAATACATTATTATTTCTTAAAGGAGTTATTCTACATATTATTTTTTCTAGTAATGTATTTTTTTTTTAAAAAAAATACATTTATGTATCTATAATAAAAAAAAATTCTTACAAAAAAAATATTTATATACTAATCAAATATATATATTAAATCATTATTTTTTTTTCCAATTTTATTGAAAAGTAATCTTTTGATTTCTAAAATAAAAATTATATATATTATAATATTTTATTTATTATTATTCATTTAAAAAAAAACGTAAACATATTAGTAATAAATTTGTATTAATATAATGTACATTTTAATAAAAAAAAATAAAGTAATGGCAAAAGTGTTATTGATGTAGTACTTTTCTAGGTGTCATATTGGTATTGGCGTAATTAAGTATCATGTCTTATATAATTTGATTAATAATTTTTAGAGAGTATCACTAACTAATCATAGGATTTACACATCTAGATAGTGATAAGCCCCACTAATGCTTAATAACAATGCTATATAACAAAATGTAAGTAGAAAATAAATAAAGTATAAAATGAATGCTTAATACTTAATATATATTTTCTATCTTATCAACAAAATATATAACTATTTTCTTATAATTTTTAACTAGCACATAAATAATAATAATAGACTATTTATGATTTTTAACCCCAACATTGACTTGTACCAAATTATACTCAAACTTTTCAAGCCATTAAAAGTTCCCTTTGAACTATTGAGATCGTTGGACTCAAGGATTTTGTTCAATTTTACTAACGGAAATCGAACGTGGATAAAAGTTTAGAAGGCACAATTTGATACATGTGAAAGTTTTGAGGGAACACTATTTGGTACATGTCAAACTTCAAGAGGCACAATTTAGTACATAGACAATTGTTGGCTTAAAATTGAAAGAAATTTGACAAAATTCGTTGAATCCAACACTCACTAGTTCGGGAAAATTTTTTAATGACCTGAAAAGTTTGAGAGACATGATTTGGTATATGTCAAAGTTTACAGAGCAAAAATTCTAATTAGCCTAAACAATAATAATACAAACTTTAAAAAAAATATATAATTAAATTTTAAATAAGAAAAATTATTTTAAAGTTATAATTTTTGGCTAAGAATTTTAAGGAAACAACTACATATAATTATTTTTATTAACTCAAAATTTCGTTAATAATAAGGCCTTTTTATGAATTTAATAAAATAATTTCTATAAATCTTTTGAAGAATAATCAATAATATAATAATAAACACAAGATATATATTTACGTGGCTTTATAGTTAAATCTACATAGATCACAAATTTGTCTTATTTCAAATATTTTTAGTTATATTGTATAGAATGAAAAGAACTACAAAGAATCAAAGATTAATTTATTTTAAAGTGATTATTTGTTTGAAAGAAAACTAAGTTCATTAAGACAAGGAAAAGTAACTGGGAATTACAGGGGGAATTCCCTCCCCTTGAAAAATACCTGACTCATGGCTAGACAATCTAGCACTTTTGGCCAAGCCATCCGCAACAGCGTTAGAGTTTCTATGAACAAAAAAGAAACTACAATCCGAAATTACATTTAACAAATCTAAAACTAACAGTGATACATTAAGGAATCTCCAATCAGGAGGGGGAGAGCGCTGCTCCAGGGCATTCACAAGGACCCTGCAATCAGACTGTATGTGAATTCTTGTCCAGGAATTCTGAACTGCTAATTCTAGGGCAGAAAGAATAGCCCGGGTTTCTGCCTCCAGAGGGCACGAAGCTGCACACGACTCCAATTTATAGATCCAAGAATTAGTAGAACGATTGATAGCAACCACTGCATAACCTCCGAAACCATCCTTCCAAGATGAATCGGTGAAAAGGATGTGGTCTGCAATATCACTTTGCACTAACAGGTTATCGAAAGGAACATACCAATCTACACTAAGATCTTCGACACTACAATCCGAGTACTCTACAAAGGCACTGCAACTTCTTTGATAACACAATTAACATCAAAACTGCTACCCTTTATCCGAACCAGATTCCTGCTTCTCCAAATAGATTGAAACATACAACCTATATAGATGATGAACTCTTTTCTTAAAGCAGCAGAGAGAGGAGATAGCAACGCTTCAACAAAATCAATCATGGTGTTATGGTTCATCAAATCCACCCTCACTGGAAAATGTCCCGTATACCAGATTGCTTTCACAAAAGCACACTCCTTGAACAAATGAATGCTATCTTCTAGGTCACGGTCACAAAAACAGCAACCAAACTGTGTAATGACAGAAATTCTAGCCACAGTAGGCAGAGCATCGTTCAAAACTTTCCACAACATCAAAGAGATCCTCGGATGAATCCCAGGTTCCCATATCCATTTCCATATGTCCTTCCTTAAACCAAATTTGTACCCTTGATCGAGAACATAGGCATCCTTCACAGAAAAGTTGCCATGATTTCTCGCTTTCCACACCACCCTATCTTTATAGCCGCCAGGAATTCTAGGGATAGTGACGATTCTTCTCCCTAAATCTTCCCCAAAGATCTGTAACAAGAGCTCCTCATTCCAGTTCTGACCAATGGAAACATCAGCTAATGATCTAGCTGTGAATCTCTGAGTCCTCAGACTACTCATTAAATCATCAAATTCCAATGGGTTGAGCCACGGGATCCAGGGTTGATGCCAGAAGTCAATGGACTCGCCCGAAGCACAAATAGCCATAGACCCAGCACGAACCAAATCTCTAGTTCCCAGGAAATTCTTCCACAGGGCCGAATCACTATCCTTTGGCTTCACCCTCCAAAAATTCTCAGTGCTGCAATATTTCTTGAGCAGATAAGTTACCCATGGTTTATCAGACCTGCACGCCAAAAACCAACCCAACTTGGCCGAAAGAGCCTTGTTAATGTCTTCAAACCTTCTTAAACCCAAACCACCCGAGGCTTTTGGCTGAAAAATACTATCCCATGATCGAAGAGCCATAAATCTATCCTTTTCAGCATTTCCAAGCCACCAAAACTTTCTAATTATCGCATCCAATTCGCGACAAGTAGTCACCGGAATCTTATTTGTTGACATAGCGTAAATTGGCATTGAAGCAGATACCGACTTGATCAAAGTTAATCTTCCAGCATAGGATAGCAATTTCATTTTCCACCCTTCGATTCTCTTCCTCATACTCTGTTTCAAACTCTCATATTCCTCCCTTCTCCTTCTCTTGAAAGCAAAAGGATTACCAAGATGTCTTTCTTCGCCATTGACTTGATTAACCTTGAGATGCTTCAAAAGAGATACTTTCCTGCTGCTATTCAAATTAGGCTAATTAGGATTTTTGCCCCCTTAACTTTGACATGTACCAAATTATGCCCCCTGAACTTTTAACGCCATTGAAAATGCCCCATGAACTATTGAGATTGTTGGATTTAAGGACTTTTGTCTAATTTTATTCAATTTTACTATTTTAATGATTGTTTATGTACTAAACCATGTTCTCCTGACTTTGACATGTACTAAATTATGCCCCCTGACCTTCATCCATGTTAGACTTTTTTACTAAAATTAGAAAAAAGTCCTTAAATCCAACAATCTCAATAGTTCAGGGGGCATTTTTAATGACCTTAAAAGTTCAGGGGGCATGATTTGGTACATGTCAAAGTTCAGGGGGCAAACCTAATTAGCCTTCAAATTATTAGAAAACAGAACAGAAGATTTATGTTTGCTACAGGTTTGGCCCGACCATTCTTCATAGGTAGCAAGACATTTTAAAAGTTCTTCAGCTTCTTTCTCATTGGCCCGAGCAAAAAGAATCGTATTACTTGATCAAAAATTGGCCCTCCTTGCACAGTGATTAATCTCCTTATTTACAGGTTTCTCACATGGCAGTTATTTCTTTTGGACTTATCTTAATAACTATTCATGAAACGTGCATAATCCCCATGTTTCATACAATTATAAAGTGTGATAAAAGGCATAACCACCAAGTAACCGTCACTTAGTTTTATCCAATAAATAATTTTTGTTCTCCGAGAAACCTTCCTAAATTATGCTGCTTATGAATAACTTTTAATTCTTCATGTGAGTTTTTTTAAGTTCATCTCGTATTTTAAATATTTTTACGTGGTGACTCATCTCATCTTCGTATATCTCGTATTCATTTCAATGTCCAGGCTCTATACTTAGTTATCTTTAAGATGATTATAACATATGCTATTTTATTCTCACTGGCTCTCTATTTAACAATTAATATCTTTTGAATTACCTTTAATTATCTTATAAGGTAAGACTTAAATATAAAATTGCTTCTATAAAAAATATATATATGTAACTGCCAATAGTTATTTTTCGAGACATTTTAAATACTATATTTATAATATCGTGAGATTAGTAAATAGATTAGCAACCTTAATTAAATTAATTAATTATAAATAAGGAATTATGTTGTTATATAATCAATTATGTGAAATTATTTGAGATTTACTGTATTTAAAACCCCATTTATGAGTTAGGGGCATTTACATAATTTTGGCCCGAGAAGGTTAACATCATAATTTTGTTATATATTGTGCTAATGCACTATATTATTATAGTATATTTATTTTGTCTCATTGCATGCAATTTATGATAAATTAACGCAGTATAGTCACCATCGAGTATTTTAGCTCGAATCAAGTTCGGATCTAAAATTTATTAACTTTTTTGTTAGGGCTATAATTTGAAATATATGTGATCATATGAATATAAGTGTGTGATGTAAAATATCAAAAATGCCCTTACTTGTTAAATGTGAAGAGTTATACGAGTAAGGCATAAATGTGTTACTCAGTAACTAAAATTGAGACCCTATTAAGATCTTATGTATAAAAGAGACGTGTGAGCGTAACACGTAGGTCTATGTTATATAGACATTAGATGCAATGGCATCATTGTATATGAGATAATAATATGATATATATGTTGGAAATATTTTACCAGGATTTAGATTTACTAACAAGTATGTTTCATTAACATCCTAATATGAATTTCTAAACAATGAAATAAACACATAAGGGTTTAAGAAAACCTTACATTGGGTGCATCGAAATATAATGACTCCTTCCGTTCAGATCTCTAGCCCTTGATTCCTTTCTGTAGCAGAGCATTATCACGATCTGAACCTGGATCTCTTTCTCTCCTTCTTGTTGATTGGATTCTTCACAATCTTCCACACTATGATTGAGATACCAGTTGATGTGTCTGGGCACTCACTCTATCAATCAAGGTATGAAAATTTGAAGAAGAAAAAAGAGAGGGAAGGTGGTTCAGCTATAGGTATGGAATAGGAGGCTCAACTTTTCTGAAGACAAGAAATTTCATCATCTTTAAGTGTGAGCCATCACTATCTATTTATAGGTAACCACCTAGGTTTAGGTTAGATTTAATTAGCATTAAAATACAAGAAAAATAAATGGTAAAATCATGCATAGTGGTCGGCCATGGGTATTGGATTGGGCCCCACTTTGCAATTTTACCATTTTGTCATTTTCCCATCTCATTTTCTCAAAACGTTAATTTTTCAATTTAACCATTTAAATGCCAATTCCAATTATTTAATAACTAAAAATTAATTATTAAATAATATTGTCATTTAATATATTTATTAATTAGACTAATCAAAGTCTCTTAATTAACAAATAAAACTTAGAATCTCTTTTCTTCAAAATTTTGCCCTTGCTTAGTGAAAATTCATAAACTAGACATAGTCTAATTTTAGAATTATAATTGATTAATTAAAATCAATTAACTGAATCTTACAAGCAGTATGGTCTCAACTAGTATGGGGAATATGGGCCTATATAACCGAGCTTCCAATAAGCATGCCTAGAATTTACTAAATAAATTCACTAACTTATTAATTCCTTGTTGCATCCACGCATAGAACTTAGAATTGCACTCTTAGTTATATAGAACGCTCTATATGTTCCACGATATAGATGCGCTATTAATTATCTATTGTTATAATCCCAATAATCAATGATCCTCTATAGATGATCTACATTGCATAGGGATAAAATTACCGTTACACCCTTTCAATGTATTTTATCCTTAAAATACTTGACCACCTATAAATGATATTTTAGTGAAATAATATAATCACCAAAATGAGATCTCAATCATTTATCTCTATTCAACCAAGCTCGAAGGAAATCATCGTTTCACTTCTAAATACCTATAGAAGCTATAGATTCCATATCTATGTTTAGCGCTCCCACTCAATTGTACTATCGTGTTCCCAAAATGTACGCATCACCCTGACCAAAAAGTAGGCTTAACTAACAAATCAAAGAACACAAATAACACTCTTGAGATTGAACCTAATCATGTCAGGATTAAGATCATTTGATCTAGGATCAACTAGGTGATATTGAATTGAATAGATATTACCGTAAGTTTATCATATCTAATCAAAGTTCAATATCGGTCCCTTCCAATGTATAATCCATACATTCGATACTGGTAAGCTTTGCCAATGCCCTGGAAAGGACATAACACTTATCCAAGGTGTAAGCATACCTATCGCTGATTATCATGCCAGTCAAAATCCAGTGAACTGACAAATCAGGGAATTAAACTTTCGAACATATAAACATGAGTATATTCCAGTGTACTGACAACACTATAATCACAAACAAATACATATGTTCTAGACTTAGAATTTATACATGAAATCATGAAATCATGTGAACCATGTAACATAAAATGTGATTTCTGATCTTTATTAATTAGTAAATCTGATTACATTGAAATGGGTTTTATATAGGGCACAAAACCCAAAGAACTCCCACTTGCACTAATATAATGTTGGGTTTTATGCCCTAAATAAAACTCATTTCAATATAATCAGATTTACTTATTAATATAGATCAGAAATAACATTTAATGTTGCATGGTTCACATGATTTATTTCATGATTATATGTACATAATGTATAAATTCATCTGAAACCCTTTTCACATACTTGATCCTGTTTATTGTGCCGTCAACACATTGGAAAGTAAACATGACTATGTGAATAAAGTTTCCTAGATTTATCAGACACAGGGTTTTACTGATATGATAATCTACAACAGAGTTTACTTGTATTTGGAGAAATACTATGTTCTTTCCAGAACATTGGTTAAAGTAAAGCTCAGGTTGGATGCATGGAGTATGCATCGGAAGGGACCGATATTGAACTTTGACTTAGATTTATTAAACTTACCGTAATATCTATTCAAGTCAATATCGCCTAAGTTGATCCTAGATCAAATGATCTTAATCCTGTTATGATTAGGCTCAATCTTGAAAGGCTATTCGTGTTCTTTGATTTGTTAGTTAAGCCTACTTTTAGGTCAGGGTGATACGTACATTTTGGGAACACGGTAGTTCAATTGAGTGGGAGCGCTATCATAAACATGGAATCTATAGCTTCTATCTGGCGAATAGTAAGCAAAGGATGATCTCCTTCGAGCTTGACCAAACGAACATAAATGGTGGAGTACTCATTTCACATAAGCTGAAATATCATTTATACGGGGTCAAGTGTTTTAAGGAATAAATACATTGTAGTGTAAATTCGGTAATTTAATCCCTTTACGTGTAGATCATTCATATAGGATCATTGATCAAATTAGGATTATAACAATGGATAACTAATGATGTGTCTATATGGTGGAACATATAGAGCATTCTATATGCGAGAGTGCAATTCTAAGTTCTATGCGTGGATTCAACGAAGAATTAATAAGTTAGTGAATTTTAGTGTTAAATTCTTGATCTACTTATTGAAGCTCGGTTATATAGACCCATGGTCCCCACGTTAGTTGAGATAATATTGCTTGTAAGACTCATGTAATTGGTTTTGATTAATCAATTATAATTCTCAAATTAGACTATGTCTATTTGTGAATTTTTCACTAAGTAAGGGCGAAATTGTAAAGAAAGAGTTTATAGGGGCATATTTGTTAATTATGATACTTTGTATGGTTCAATTAATAAATATGATAAATGACAATATTATTTAATAATTATTTATAGTTATTAAATAGTTAGAATTGGCATTTAAATGGTTGAATTAGGAAATTGGCATTTTTGAGAAAATCAGATACAAAAGGTGTTAAAATTGCAAAATTGCAAAAAAGCAAGGCCCAATCCACTAAGTTTAGGGCCAGCCACTTTTGTAGGAAATTTAAACTGATTTTTTCATTATTTTAATGCCATATAATTCAAATCTAACCCTAGTAGGAATGCTATAAATAGATAGTGAAGGCTTCAGGAAAATTACACTTTTCTTCTGACTTTTTCTATTCAGAAAAACTGAGCCTTCTCTCTCCCTATCTTTAGCTGACCACTCACTCTCTTCTTCCTTAGAATTTCGAAATCCTTAGTGATTTGAGTAGTGCCCACACACATCAAGTGATACCTCAATCATAGTGAGGAAGATCGTGAAGAAAGATCATCGACGAAAGGAGTTTCGGCATCAAAGATTCGTAGAAGAGATCCAGGGTTCGGATATTGATAATGCTCGCTACGAAAGGAATCAAGGGCTAGATATCGGAACGGAAGGAGTCATATTATTCCGCTGCACCCAATGTAAGGTTTCTTAAACTTTATATGTGTTTATTTTATCGTTTTAGAAAGTTCATATTTAGGATGTTAATAAACATACTTGTGAGTAGATCTAAGATCCTGGTAAAATAATATCCAACAACGGCCTCGAGCCATGGTAATTGATTTACTTACATGTAATTTGGACTTTAAAACGATTGTTTGTATGTTCTTTGGATGGTATCATGTTGTATTGAGTGTTATTTGATGATTGATTGATGATTGTGAAATTTTCGTGAAAAATAATTGTTATTTCGGTTGTGGCATTATTTTTATTGGATAGTATGGAAAAAATTAAGCAAGTTAGCCTTTTACAAAACTCAATTTGGATTTTATTTGAATTAGTTATGATTTTTTGAAGATTTGACAAAATCGGGGCATCTTTGATAGTTTCCCTATGCGATCGAAACTGTCCGTACAGTTTCGAATTTTTTCAATTTTCTTCAATTTTTCATACTTTTTCATGGAATTAACTTCCAATTTTTTGTATGGTTTTGTATATATACTATTACTATTCCTAATTCAATTCTAATTATCATTTTGAATTAATTTAATTTTTTTTTTAATTTAATTCAAGATATTAGTGTAATTTGAATTTGAATAGAATTAGTATTTATCTTTTTGCTTAAAAATCTATCTTATTTTTAAATTTGATTATATTTTTTTAAATTTAAGGTCAGATATTTTAAGATATTTATAATATCTTTTAAGATATTTATAATATCTTTTAAGATATTTAAAAATATCTTATCTTTTAAGATATTTATAATATCTTTTAAAGATATTTATAATATCTTTTAAGATATTTTAAAAATATCTTATCTTTTAAGATTTTTAATTTAAATCTTTTTATATATTTTGACCATATTTAAATTTAAAATAAGATATTTATAATCATGTAATTTTAAATAGATATAAGATATTTTGCTAATTTTTTTTTAAATTTTGTTATTTTATTTATTTAAATTACATTTAAAAATTTGAAAAAGATATTTATTTATCTTTTCTAATTTTTTATTTAATTTTTATTTATAAAATAACATTTAAAATTTAAAAGTAGTTAGCAAATTTTTGAAATGATATTTAGGTTGGTTGAAACCTAATTTTTCAAAAATTGTAGGTTTAATTTTAAATTTTTTTTTAAATTTCGAATTTTTTTAAAATTTTTTTAAAAATTTTAAAAATTTTCTATTTTTTTTATTTTTATTTATTTAATTAATTATTTTCGAAATTAAATATTTATTTAAAATTAAATAAATCCTACATCCAACTATCCACCTAACCTTGTTGCGGGAGTATGTGTTTTAGCTTATGTGTAAGTTTTTAAAACCTATTATTACTTGATTACAAAATAGCCATGTAGTTACTTTTGCCGGATCTAATGATCGATGGCTCCCTTGGTCAAGATAATAATTTGTAACGAATTATAATCTTCTTTCATCCGTGTATGACCTGTGACATCAACAGACCCATCCAAAGTGTGCTGTGTGAGCCTATGTGTTTAATTTTATTATAGATGCATATAGGTTAATGTTGCTAAATAAAATGTCATAGTCATTGATAGATTTTATTTAGGCCCATTTAGTTTTGGGCTTATTCAATTAATAACAGTTGTTCTTATTAAGGTTAAATTCCTCTCTTTTGGGCCTTGTGTGAGAGTTGGGAGCCATAGAAGTGGGTACGACATGCGAACTCCAAAGCACTCTCACCTGAAACCACCCCAATTGTGAAGTGCCCATTTGCACTGATTTGAATGACTTTGTACTAGGTTAATTAAACTAGTTTAACCTAATAAAATTGATTAGCAACATAATTAATTTCATTTATTTTGAAATTAATTTAAGAAAAATATAGTTTAAGGAATTTTATATTCTAAGCTAAACTATATGTATTTTCTTGTATTTAATTAAATATAGAATTATAACCATCTAGATTCTTTCTGGAACTTAATTTAAATTTTTCATTAAATATTCCTATTTAAGTTGATATTTAGTTATCTTCAACTAACCAACTTAAATCTGAATATCTTTTGAATTCAAAATTTCAAAATTAAGTTGAGGAATTTTAGGCATTGGTTATTAAGATTCTTTAGATATTTTTTAAGTTAATATCTTTTCGAATATTAACTTAAAATGGAATATTTTCAAATTAAGTGGTTACAACTTAATTTTTGATATTTAATTAAATTTAAATTTGAAAAATATTTAAGTTCTAGATTTTTTCTAGTACAACTTAAATTAGATATTTTTTCAAATTTTGTGGAAAAGATACTTAGTCAAATAAGATATTTTCTAGATAGTTATTTATAGACTACTTATTATTTCTAATATTAAATAGGAAAATATTATAAATTGTGAAATTAATTATTTATTAATTAATTTTGGTACAATTTATTTTAAATATATTTTTTTCCTAGTATTAAACTAGAGATTAATAATTAAGCCTTCTCTACACTTAATTATTTATTTCTTGAATTTAATACATTTAATTAATTTGAAAATTAAATATCTAAGTTGATTTTATCATCATACTTAAATATTTCTTTTTCATGACATTTAATCAAATAGAAAATTATTTTTAGTTGAAATTTAATTTTTTCAACTAAATTTAAATAATTTTCAAAATATATTTTTTCTTTATTTTATTAATCAATTTTCGAAATTGCATTTCTTAAATGCTAGAATTTCGAATTTTATCTTGAAAAATAGATTAAGTTGTAAATTAATTATTTTAATTAATTCTTGGATCAACTTAAATCAATGATTTTTTCATTTATTGATTAATTTAAAATAAATTGAATTAAAGTATATTATTAGAAATTGAATTAATTAGTCAAAGGAAAATCTAGATAGGTGATATTTTTGCTTGAAGTATTTTTCTAGTGTATTTAATTAAATAGAAAATTAATATTTAAGTTGATTTTCATCATCTACTTAAATATTTGAAATTTTTCTTATATATTTAATTAAATAGGAAAATTATATTTTTTGTTGCAAATTAATTTTATTAATTAATTTTGGGCCAACATTAAATTAGAATAATTTTTCCAGGATTTATTTTTTATTTTAATATGCATTTTTCGAAAATTGTATTCTTATATACTTTAATTTTTCGAAATGCAATATATATTTATAGAAAATTAAATTTGAGTTGTAAATTAATTTAAATTAATTTTGTAACAACTTAAATATTTTTTCTAAATATTTATTGGAAATTATTACAAAGATGGAAATAATTCATGTTATTTTCATATCCATCTAAGTAAAATTTATAAATATTAAATTAAAATTTATATTTAGAATTTTTCATTCTAAATTGGAAATTTAATTAAATAAATATATATTTAAAATAAATAGAATAAATAAGGAGAATCAATAGAAAATACAACTCTTTTCAAATAATGAGCTTTATTATAGAGACATTCGATCTCCATTGTGGGTTTTACACCGCGTTTGTTTTAGTGAGTAATCCTCCCTAATGGAGGAACGTTCATTAGCAATTTCGCACTTAGTTTAACCTCGCATGATAAGTAGTTTGTAAGTGTTTTGTATGGTATGGATCACCCTAATGGTGGCGACCATACTTGACTTGCAAATTATGAAACAATGGTGGAAGCTCATAAGATAGAATTGCCTTGACTCTCGCCTAAACGGGACAACGCTGAATTCCAATCTTGATCGAATAAAAGGTTGCTAGAATGTTTAACATTTTAGACGAGCTGACAACTCTATTCAATGAATGGTAGCTTTGACTCTCGCCTAAACGGGACACTGATATCAGTTTGTTGAAAACCTTGGAAATTATTTAGGATTGTAAGTTTTAGTATTTTCACTTGTCATTCCTACTTACTATATGTTTATAATTTCTGAATTGTGTATGAATTTATATTGAACCATGTTATTTTCTGTTATTAAGTTGTAGTTTAATTTCGAATCTTCATTGTTGGTCTAACTTGGCTTGTTTATCTAATGAGATAAATCCCTAGTGGATTTTCACCATTAGACATACATAATAGTGTTAGATCTCGAAAGATAAATATTGTATATGCGACATCTAGCTGTTCATCAATTGATGACACCTTAGACTAGTATTTTTACGATATGAAACAAGAAGATTATATAAATAAGATTACTTTGACTTTCGCTAATCGAAGCATCGTTGGATTCTTATTTTAAACGAAATTATCCTAATTCCTCTTAGCTTATTCATTTCGAATTAGCTTTCAAATATATCATTGGATGAATGGTCTATGAATCATTTCATGTCATTATATTTTCTCTTAAGAAATTAAATGACGCATATGATTATAACCACAGAAATTCTATTCCCAATTGATATAAATCCTCAATCTTAGAAATCTCCTACTTGTAATGGGCAAATCGACTTAGAGTTTGTATTAGTAGTGGTGGTCCAAGAAAGAATTACTCATTAAATTTGGTTGAATTTAAGTCTTTGACTTTAATTTTAGATTCCAAATAGAAATTTTCTTAAATTTCTAATTCCGTAATACAATACGGTTACACTTTCTCAAGTGTTTAATATCCATCTTTTATTAATGGATTAAAACTCGTATGGAATGTGAGTTAGGTATTCTGTGACCAGTGATCCACTTGAAGTATTCTAAGAACTCTTTGATGTAACTAAACCTATGTCATCATAGACACTTTACCACATTTTCTTAATCTATGGCATTTGTATCTTGTTCATAGTGGTTTTGACAAGATCAATCTCCGCAAAGAGTTAATATGCCTATATCCACCGAAAGTAGTTCATCTCATTCGCATGGATGTACATTCAGGGGTGGATATGAGTTTTTCGTTGTATTCTTAAAACGATAACTCTAGATTATACCTTATGCAAAGAAATTTGAAATGTTTGAAAAATTTCATCAATTTCTAGCAATGGTTAAACACCATTAAGGTATGTGGTTAAAGATCTTGCGAACTAATAGGGGTGGAGAAATAGTTAGTAGATATGCAGTTCAAAGATCATTACATTGATTTTTAAATTATATCCAAACTTACCTCCCCAGAAATTCGATTTGCGTATTGATAATTAGTTACTAGTCGTTGCCTAAGTCCTTCTATGGTAATACAATTTCAGAATGATGCAATGGTTGTATACTTAATGTAAATCATTACTAGATTCATGGATGACCTAATCAAAATCTTAAGAAAAGCTAGAACTGTTAACCATGGTTTCTTAGCTATTCTAAGTGATTAGGGGTGGACCATCCCATTGTCTATAGATAAGAAAGTGTTTGTTCAAACAAATACTACTTTTCTAAGAAAATGACTAAGTCCGAAAAACAAGTAGCAAATAAAGGAGATACTTAATTCTTGATTCCAAAAGTGTTCTATCATCTTATATGACATATGATGATCCCACCGCCCTCTGTTGTCTTGTCACAACCGAAGAGATCAATACCATTTAGTTTTCTTAGACATAATTCACGGTACCTTGTCGTAGTGGGAGAGTTTCTAGGAACTCACCTTCTTATGACTTGGGAGACACTAGTGATTAAAATCCATTGTGAGTTTAAACAAGTAATGGATTGTCAAGATAAGAAACTAAGAAGAAAGCCAATAGAACTATGGTTTAATCCATTCACATGGAGTAACCTAAAGTTTTCTATTACAAGGACATAAAAGGAAATTTTCGTTAATAAGTCTATTCTATGGACTTAACAAAACTTCCTGTTCCTAGTATTATAGGTTTGAGTTTATCTAAACCTATGGCTTGTGGTATACCTGGTAATTACTTACTCTAATGCAAGCAACTTACTTTAGTAAGATGTCAAACATTTTCTTTCTAATGGCAATCTATAGAAGCTTCTGACTTCTTAGGTATAGATTTTATTTATCTAAGGAAAAGTCTCAACTATTCCTAAAAGATAAAGCCATGGAAAAATTTCTTATATCAACGTGAGAGGTCTTAGATATGCTTTTGTATGCCTTAGACCCGGACACACTGTTTGTTGAGTGGGAGTAATAATTGAGGTATCCCATTAATCCGGGAGAAGAACATTGGAAGACAATCAAGTAAATCTTAAGATAAAGAAGAGGAACTATATGTTAGTCTATAAGGGTGTGTTTAAAACTCTTAGACTACACCATATCAGATTTCGAAATTTGCCTATGTGCTAGTAAATCTTTCGATAAGATGGTGGTTACTTCCGGGGTGGAATAGTGATTTTGGAGAAGTGTAAAAACCTATCGAAGTCTCTAGGTCTACTCGGAAAGGGACCGAATGTTAAAGTTGCGAGGAAAGTTACTTATTCGATCTAAGGAAAGTTCTATACATCTTTGGCACCATTCCAAATTGCCTTAAACTACTAGTGTTACTTTCCTGATTAACCAAAAGTAGTTGCCAAAGGTATAGAATCCAGTATCCCAAGAGAGTAAACATATAGAGAGGAATTTCACATTATCAATGATTTTGTGATTAAAGGAAAGAGTAATGGTGGAGAAAAGGTTGTGGTTAATTCAACCTTTCAGATCCTATTACGAGGAGTTTACTACTACTACACTTGATTTGTATATCAAGGTGTTGAGATTATTTGAAACGCACTTTTTGTTTTATATTAGTGCAAGTGGGAGTTTGTTGGGTTTTATGCCCTAAATAAAACTCATTTCAATATAATCGATTTACTTATTAATATAGATCGAAATAACATTTAATGTTGCATGGTTCACATGATTTATTTCATGATTATATGTACATAATGTATAAATTCATCTCAAACCCTTTCACATACTTGATCCCGTTTATTGTGCCGTCAACACATTGGAAAGTAAACATGACTATGTGAATAAAGTTTCCTAGATTTATCGTACACGGGGTTTTACCGATATGATAATCTACAACGAGTTTACTTGTATTTGGAGAAATACTATGTTCTTTCCAGAACATTGGTTAAAGTAAAGCTCAGGTTGGATGCATGGAGTATGCATCGGAAGGGACCGATATTGAACTTTGACTTAGATTTATTAAACTTACCGTAATATCTATTCAAGTCAATATCGCCTAAGTTGATCCTAGATCAAATGATCTTAATCCTGTTATGATTAGGCTCAATCTTGAAAGGCTATTCATGTTCTTTGATTTGTTAGTTAAGCCTACTTTTAGGTCAGGGTGATACGTACATTTTGGGAACACGGTAGTTCAATTGAGTGGGAGCGCTATCATAAACATGGAATCTATAGCTTCTATCATACGGCGAATAGTAAGCAAAGGATGATCTCCTTCGAGCTTGACCAAACGAACATAAATGGTGGAGTACTCATTTCACATAAGTTGAAATATCATTTATACGGGGTCAAGTGTTTTAAGGAATAAATACATTGTAGGGTGTAACGGTAATTTAATCCCTTTACAGTGTAGATCATTCATATAGAGGATCATTGATCAAATTAGGATTATAACAATGGATAACTAATGATGTGTCTATATGGTGGAACATATAGAGCATTCTATATACTGAGAGTGCAATTCTAAGTTCTATGCGTGGATTCAACGAAGAATTAATAAGTTAGTGAATTTTAGTGTTAAATTCTTGATCTACTTATTGGAAGCTCGGTTATATAGACCCATGGTCCCCCCACTAGTTGAGATAATATTGCTTGTAAGACTCATGTAATTGGTTTTGATTAATCAATTATAATTCTCAAATTAGACTATGTCTATTTGTGAATTTTTCACTAAGTAAGGGCGAAATTGTAAAGAAAGAGTTTATAGGGGCATATTTGTTAATTATGATACTTTGTATGGTTCAATTAATAAATATGATAAATGACAATATTATTTAATAATTATTTATAGTTATTAAATAGTTAGAATTGGCATTTAAATGGTTGAATTAGGAAATTGGCATTTTTGAGAAAATCAGATACAAAAGGTGTTAAAATTGCAAAATTGCAAAAAGCAAGGCCCAATCCACTAAGTTTAGGGCCAGCCACTTTTGTAGGAAATTTAAACTGATTTTTTCATTATTTTAATGCCATATAATTCAAATCTAACCCTAGTAGGAATGCTATAAATAGATAGTGAAGGCTTCAGGAAAATTACACTTTTCTTCTGACTTTTTCTATTCAGAAAAACTGAGCCTTCTCTCTCCCTATCTTTAGCTGACCACTCTCTCTCTTCTTCCTTAGAATTTCGAAATCCTTAGTGATTTGAGTAGTGCCCACACACATCAAGTGATACCTCAATCATAGTGAGGAAGATCGTGAAGAAAGATCATCAGCAAAGGAGTTTCAGCATCAAAGATTCAGAGAAAGAGATCCAGGTTCAGATATTGATAATGCTCGCTACGTAAAGGAATCAAGGGCTAGATATCTGAACGGAAGGAGTCATATTATTCCGCTGCACCCAATGTAAGGTTTCTTAAACTTTATATGTGTTTATTTTATCGTTTTAGAAAGTTCATATTTAGGATGTTAATAAACATACTTGTGAGTAGATCTAAGATCCTGGTAAAATAATATCCAACATATAAAACAAAAAGTCATTTCAAATAATCTCAACACCTTGATATACAAATCAAGTGTAGTATGTAGTATTCTTTCGGTAATAGGATCTCACAGGTTTTATTTAATACAACCTTTTCTCCACCATTACATTTCCTTAATCACAAAATACTTAAAATTGTGAAATTCCTCTCTATATGTCTACTCCTCTAGGGATATTGGATTCTTTACTTTTTGGCAACTACTTTTGCGTTAGTCAGGAAGTAACACTAGTAGTTAATAAATGTTGGAGCGATGCCAGAAATGTATAGAACTTTCCTTAGACTGAATAAGTATCTTTCCCGCAACTTTAATATTCAGTCTCTCTGGTAGACTTAGAGACTTCAGATAGGTTTTTACACTTATCCAAAATCACTAGTCTACCCCCAGAGTAATCACCATCTCATAGCAAACTTTCTACCACTAAGGCAAGTCTAAAAATTTGATTTGGTGTAGTCTAAGAGTATTAAATACACCCTTATCGACTAACATATAGTTCCTCGTTTTGATCTTAAGATTTACTTGATTGTCATCCAATGTTCCTTTCCTGGATTAATCTGATACCAACTCATTACTTCCACTCAACAACAGGTGTCTGGTCTAAGGCATAGTAAAGCATATCTGAGACCTCTCACAGTTGATTCAAGAAATTTCTTCATAGCTTTATCTTTTCTAGAATAGTTGAAACTTTCCTTACATAAATAAAATCTATGTCTAGAAGTCGAGAAGCTTCTATAGATTTCCATTAGAAAAATGCTCTAGCATCTTACTAAAGTAAGTTGCTTGCACTAGAGTAAGTAATTAACCAGGTATACCACAAGCCATAGATTTAGATAAACTCAAACCTATAATACTAGGAACAAGAAGTATGTTAAGTCCATTGAATAGACTTACTAACGAAATTTCATTTCATGTCCTTGTAATAGAAAACTTTTGGTTGTTCTACATGAATGGTTTTAACAATAGTTCTCTTGGCTTTACTTAGTTCCTTATTCTAACAATTTATTACTCGTTTAAACTAACAATAGATTTTAATCACAAGTGTCTTCCAAGTCATAACAGGGTGAGTTCCTTGAAACTCTCCCACTACGACAAGGTACCGTGAATTTTGTCTAAGAATACTAAATGGTATTGTCCTCTTCGAATGTGTCAAAACAATAGAGGCAGTGGGACCATCTTATAAGAATAAGACGATAGAACACTTTTGGAATCAAGAAAAATATCTCCTCTATTTTGCTACTTTGTTTTCAGACTTAGTTATTTTCTTAGAAAAGTAGTATTTGTAAAAAAACACTTTCTTATCTTATGATTAAGGGATGGTTCACCCCTAATCACTTAGAATAGCTAACAAACATGTAAACCTTGGTTAACAGTTCTAGCTTTTCTTAAGATTATGATTAGGTCATCCATGAATCTAGTAATGGTTTATACTAAGTACACAACCATTTCATCATTCTGAAAATTTCCTATCACTAGGGTATATCCCTAGAAGGATTTAGGCAACGATTAATCATAGACCTTATACTGTCATCAATATGCAAATCGAATTTCTGGGGAGGTAAGTTTGGATATAATTCAAGATTCAACTTAAGGATCTTTTAACTGCATATCCAAATATTTCTCCACCCCTATCAGTTCGCAAGATCTTTAACCACTTACGTTAATGGTTTTCCCACCATTGCTAGAAATTCATGAAATTTTTCAAACATTTCAAATTTCTTTTGCATAAGGTAAAATCTAGAGTGATCGTTTTAAGAATATAACGAAAAACTCATATCCACCCCTGAATGTACCTCCATCTTTAAATGAGATGATTTTACTTTCAGTGGATATGGGCATATTGACTCTTTGTAGAGAAGGATCTTGTCAAAACCACTATGAACAAGATAAAATGCCATAGATATATAAAATATGTGGTTGTGGTCTTTTGATGACTTGCGTCTAGTTACATCAAAGAGTTCTTAGAATAGTGCAAGTGGAGCCTGGTCACAGAATACTAAACTCACATTCCATAGAAAATGGATATTAATGACTTGTGAAAGTTGAACTGTATTGTATTCTGGAAATAGAAATAAAAAATTTCTATTTGGAGTCTAAAATTTAAAGTCAAAGACTTAAATTTATACCAAATATACATGAGTAATGATTCTTTCTTGGACCACCACTACTAATCTAACTCTTAGTCTAATTTGCCTAAAGAAAGCATATATAAGTAGGAGATTTTAAGATCAAGGATTATATCATTTCGGGATAGAATGTCGGGAATATAATCATATGCGCCATTCAATTTCTTAAGAGAAAATTGAATGACATTATATGAAAATGATTTATAAACCATTCATCCAATGAAATATTATTTAAGCTAATTCGAAATGAATAAGCTAAGAGGAAAAATAAAGGATAATGTAACGTCCCCGCTTCAAGCCTCCATTAAGTCCTTAGACCCACGGAATGAATGACTCTTATACACGAGTACGTCACTCTGGCTGCTTCATGGACTGACGACTGACCCTACAGACCAACACGAGTGTTTCCAGCATGCTTTATCCTCACTTGCACGCTTCCTGGGAAAACTTCCCAGGAGGTCACCCATCCTGAAATTGCCCCAGGTCAAGCACGCTTAACTGTGGAGTTCTTTTGAGATGGGCTACCGAAAAACAAGATGCACCTTGTTGATATAGGTAGTACCAATCAATCCATTTAAGCTCTCTTCAACTGTGTAGTCCCATACCTACACAGTCTCAGAATCATCCCAGTTGACCTTCGCCAGGCGATGTGGGATTGTACAGCTTACCCGGTGTCTCCCCTTACGGATCACGGGACTACTGAATGTCACAGATAATTTCGACTAAAATAAGAATCCAACGATGTCCCGGTAGGCGAGAGTCAAAGTTATTCTTATTTATATAAACTTCTTGTTTCATATTGTAAACACTTGTCTAAAGTGTCATCTATTGATGAATATCTAGATGTTGCATTTACAATATTTATCTATCGAGATCTAACACCATTATGTTTGTCTAATGGATGACAATCCATTAGGGATTTGTCCCATTAAAACAACAAGCCAAGTTAGACCAACAATGAAGATTCAAAATTTAAACTACAATTAATAACAGAAAATAACATGGTTCAATATAAATTCATACACAATTCAGAAACTATTAAGCATTTAGCAAATAGGAATGACAAGCGAAAATACTAAAACATACAAACCTAAATAATTTCCAAGGTCTTCAACAAACTGATATCAGTGTCCCGTTAAGGCGAGAGTCAAAGATACCATCCATTGAATAGAGTTGTCAGCTCATATAAAATGATAAACATTCTAGCAGCCTTTTATTCAATCAAGATAAGAATCCAGCGTTGTCCCGTTTAGGCGAGAGTCAAGGCCATTCTATCTTATGAGCTTCCACCATTATTTCATACTTTTGTAAGCCTTATTAAAAGTCGCCACCATTAGGGTGATCCATGCTAAAATAAACACTTACAAATAGTACTTATCTTTCGAGATTCTACAGCGTTAAATTGCTAATGAACGTTCCTCTATTAGGGAGGATTACTCACTAAAACAATAACTATGTAGAACCAACAATGGAGATCGAATGTCCTAATAATAAAGCTCATTATTTAAAGTGTATTTTCTTCTAATATTTATTTCAATCAATTTATTTTAAATATGTATTTATTTAATTAAAATTTTCAATTTAGAATGAAATTATAAATATAAATTTTACCTTAATATTTATAAAATTATACTTAGATGGATATGAAAATAAAATGAATTATTTTCCATCTTAGTAATAATTTTCAATAAATATTTAGAAAATTATTCAATTTAAGTTTGTATCAAAATTAATTTAAATTAATTTACAACTCAAATTTAATTTTCTATAAATATATATTGCATTTCGAATATTAATGTATTTAAAAAAAATACAATTTTCGAAAATGCTCTAAAATAAAATAAAATAAATCCTGAAAAATTATTCTAATTTTATGTTGATCCAAAAATTAATTAAAAGAATTAATTTTCAACATAAATACAATTTTTCTATTTAATGAAATACTAAGAAAAAATTTCAAATATTTAAGTATCATGATGAGAATCAACTTAAATATTAATTTTTCCATTTAATTAAATATCACTAGAAAAATACTTCAAGCAAACAGATAATAACTATCTAGACTTTCATAGACTAATTAATTTATTTTCTAATAATAATATATTTTAGTTCATTTATTTTAATTAATCATTTAAATGAAAAAAAAATCTTTGATTTAAGTTGGTCCAAAATTAATTAAAATAAATAATTAATTTTCAACTTTAATCTATTTTTCAAAAAAAATAATTCTGCATTTAAATAAAAAAAAATGCAATTTTGAAAAAAAATGATTAACAAAATAAAAATAAAATATATTTTGAAAATTTATTCAAATTTAAGTTGTTTAAAAAAAAAAAACTCCAACTTAAAATAATTTTCTATTTAATTAAATTTCATGAAAATAATAACATTTAAGTATCAAGAATGAAATCAACTTAAATATTTAATTTTAAATATAATTAAATGTATTAAAAACAAGAATTAAATAATTAAGTATAAAAGAAACTTAATTATTAATTCTAATTTAATACTAGGAATAATATTCTTAATTTAAGTTGGTCCAAAATTAATTAAAAACTAATTAATTTTCAACTTAAAATATTTTCTTAATTAAATATTAGAAAATATAACTAGTAATAGAAATAACTATCTAGAATATATTTCAATTAACTAAGTGTTTTTCTAAAATTAACTTTAAAATATTAATGAAAAAAAAAATTCATATATTTTAAAAGTTAATTATGTTGCTTATTCAATTTTAATTAGGTTAGACTAATATAATTAACTTAATACAATTATTTAAATAAGGAAAATGGGCCTTCACAATTGAGGTGGTTCATGTGAGGGAGGATTGGGTTCAGTATGTCGTACCCACTGCTATTGACCCCCTAACTCTCACACAAGGCCCAAAGGAGAGAAATTTGACCATTAAATAAATAATTTTTATTAATTGAATAAGCTCAATTCTAATTGGGCCTAAATAAAATTACTTATGTGAAATTTTATTTTAGCAACCTAGTCCATTCACTTAGTAAAACTTAAATGGACTTCCTATATGCATCTAAGCCTAAAAGCGAACATATAGGCTCACACAGGTCAAATAATTTGTATGGGCCCTATCATGTTACTAGGTTTACACAGATGAAAGAAATTGCAAAATTTACCTGTTACAAATTATTTATAAGATCTATTGACAATTGGACTGTGATTAAAATCAAATCATTGGATCTGTCAACAAGTTAATCATAGCAATTTAGATCAAATAAATAATAAGTTTGAATTTTTTTTTGAATATATAATATAATAATCAAACAATACAAACCATAACAAGTAACTGATCTGGAATATGTGGAAAGTAAACTAAAATATCTCAAGTTTAAAATTTTAAAAATAAATTAAATTTTAAAATAAATATCTTAACTAGAATTTAAATTTAGGTTGTTAGAGAATAGTTGAAAAAATTCAAAAACCTAACAAATCTCTTAATTATCCTAAATTCTAACAAAAAATAAAAAATATCCAACCAATTTTCAAATTTCAAGTTTATTTAAAATTTAATTTTATTTAAAATTTCTAATAAGATATTATAATAAAATATCTTAAATTTTAAATTTAGATATTTCAATATTATATTCTAAGTCTATAATTTAATAAATTCAAATATCAAAAAATAAACTATTTGAAAAATAAGATATTTTATATGGTTCGAATATTTTAAAAAATAAAATAAAATAATAAGTTTGAAAAATTTATGGTTTGAAACCCTAAAATATCTACTCAAACTAAACTAACTAATTTTCAAATTTCATGTTAATTTTGCCAAAATATAATTTTAATAAAAAAAAATAATATGATATGGTTAGGAAACTTTGAAACTTGAACAAGATTATTTTAATATCAAAGTAAGATCATTCAAATTTAATAAAAAAAAAATATAATATCTGATCTTATAAAATAATCTAAAATTTCAAAATTAACCATAAGGCTCATTTGTGAGAAATTAAATTTTTAAAATTCAAAGCCTATTAATATCTAAAATTAATTTTAATTAATTTAAAGAAAAAATAAGAAAAATTAGTTTTATTCTGACAATTAGATTTTTAATTGAAAATTCAGATTCTACACAAAAAACTACCAAAAATTGGCTTTTGTTTCAATGAAAAACGATTTTTGAATCAAAAATTACGAAGAAAACAAGTTTGGTGCACAGGGGTATGCATTGCATACCCCTGCGCGCGCGGAATGGCCCATCTGACCAAGCATCAAGGCTGCATGCAGCCTACTTGACCGAGGCACATGGGCGGGACAGGGGCAAGCTTCGGACATGCTTGTTGTCTGAAGCGGTTTTGTCCGAGCGAGCCACACTTGTGCCCATGCGCAAGCGTGTGTGCATTCAAAACCCAATATTTTCATTCAAATTCAAAAAATCATAACTAATTCATAAAAAATCCAAATTAGGTTCTGTAAAAGCCTAAATTTATTAATTTTTTGTCTAATTTCTAGTAAAAATAATTCCATATCGAAATAAGAAATTTGTCAGTAACATACATTGCGAATTCTAAACTATCATCACATAAGCACATAAACCACACGAACCCATCCAAATCAATACAAATCATCGTTTTAATTCATATTTCATGAAATTAAATCATTACCATGGCTCTAAGGCCAACTTTTGGAAATATTTTACCAGGATCTAGATTTGCTAACAAGTATGTTTCATTAACATCCTAATATGAATTTCTAAACAATGAAATAAACACATAAGGATTTAAGAAAACCTTACATTTGGTGCAGCGGAATATAATGACTCATTCCATTCAGATCTCTAGCCCTTGATTCCTTTCTTTAGTAGAGCATTATCAAGATCTGAACATGGATCTCTTTCTCTCCTTCTTGAGCCCGATTCTCCTTCTTGTTGATTGGATTCTTCACAATCTTCCACACTATGATTGAGATACCACTTGATGTGTGTGGGCACTCACTCTATCACTCAAGGTATGAAAATTTGAAGATGAAAAAAGAGAGGGAGGGTGGTTCGGCTATAGGTATGGAATAGGAGGCTCAACTTTTCAGAAGACAAGAAATTTCATCATCTTTAAGTGTGAGCCATCACTATCTATTTATAGGTAACCACCTAGGTTTAAGTTAGATTTTAATTAGCATTAAAATATTAGAAAAATAATGGTAAAATCATGCATAGTGGCCGGCCATGGGTATTCGATTGGGCCCCACTTTGTAATTTTGCCATTTTGTCATTTTCCCATCTCATTTTCTCAAAAACGCTAATTTTCTAATTTAACCATTTAAATACCAATTCCAATTATTTAATAACTAAAAATTAATTATTAAATAATATTGTCATTTAATATATTTATTAATTAGACTAATCAAAGTCTCTAAATTAACAAATCAAACCTAGAATCTCTTTTCTTCACAATTTTGCCCTTGCTTAGTGAAAATTCATAAACTAGACATAGTCTAATTTTAGAATTATAATTGATTAATTAAAATCAATTAACTGAGTCTTACAAGCAGTATGGTCTCAACTAGTGTGGGGACCATGGGCCTATATAATCGAGCTTCCAATAAGCATACTTAGAATTTACTAAGTAAATTCACTAACTTATTAATTCCTTGTTGCATCAAGGCATAGAACTTGGAATTGCAGTCTCAGTTATATAGAACGCTCTATATGTTCCACGATATAAATACGCTATTAATTATCCATTGTTATAATCCCAATAATCAATGATCCATTATAGACGATCTACATTGCATGGGGATAAAATTACCGTTACACCCTTTAAATGTATTTTATCCTTAAAATACTTTACCTTCTATAAATGATATTTTAGTGAAATAATATAATAACTAAAATGAGATCTCAATCATATATCTCTATTTAGCCACGCTCAAAGAAAATCATCGTTTCACTTCTAAATACCTATAGAAGCTACAGATTCCATATCTATGTTTAGTGCTCCCACTCAATTGTACTATCGTGTTCCCAAAATGTACGTATCACCCTGACCAAAAAGTAGGCTTAACTAACAAATCAAAGAACACAAATAACACTCTTGAGATCGAACCTAATCATGTTAGGATTAAGATCATTTGATCTAGGATTAACTAGGTGATAGTGAATTAAATAGATATTACGGTAAGTTTATCATATCTAATCAAAGTTTAATATCGGTCCCTTCTAATGTATACTCCATACATCCGATACTGGTAAGCTTTGCCAATGCCCTGGAAAGGACATAACACTATCCAAGGTGTAAGCATACCTATCGCTGATTATCATGCCAGTCTAAATCCAGTGAACTGACAAATCGGGGAATTAAACTTTCGAACATATAAACATGATTATATTCCACTGTGCTGACAACACTATAATCACAAAAAATACATATGTTCTGGGCTTAGAATTTATACATAAAATCATGAAATAAATCATGTGAACCATGCAACATAAAATGTGATTTTATATCTTTATTAATTAGTAAATCTGATTATATTGAAATGGATTTTATTTAGGGCACAAAACCCAACAATATAGTGCGATGGCACAATTATATACGTAGATGAATAATGTATGAAATGTGACTATTATAATTGTTCAAATACTATTTTATTATTTTGTCTTACTGGGCCTTGGCTCACGAGTGCTCTATTGTGTAAGCAAGGGTAAAACAGTATCGAGTCAACCATGAGTTCGAGAGCTTTAAAGATGAATTGTACATGTTCTGGCCAAGCTAAACCATGAGAGTTGGGTCCAACAAGAAATTGTATAAAAAATTTATTTTGCCACTTAGGTCGGCTTGTATGAAATAACTTGTAATATTTCTAAAATAATTTTACGGGATCCCAGACATGTAACTTTAATATTTTATTTTAAAGTAATGTATGTTTTTATTATAAGTTATTTGTTTAATTAAGTAAAATTTATTTTAAATCACTAGGCTTATGGACCCCGGTTAACGAGATTAGCATATTTTAATCTTGGCACGTGGTGTTCCTCTAGACGTTACAATATTTATTTCTCTAAAATACATTTTATTTTTAAACTCTCATTCACGTGTCGTGACCATATTTGTTGCTCGAAATATGTGCATAATAACGTTTTATGATTTTTTTCACACATAAATAATAAAATAGCCTGTTAAAATATATATAAATTTTAAATAAGAAAATTATTTTAAAGTTACTAGTTTTAAACTAAAAATTTTAAGAAAAATAACTACACCATTAGTTCTCAAAATAATTTGACAAAAAGAAAAAGTATTTAATAAATAAATAACCTTTTACAACTTTCTTTTTTATTTTTTTATGTTGTGTGTGTAATATATATTTTTTCATTATTTTCATCAAATAATAATAATTATAATATTAGATTGTCCGGAATCAAAATTCTATTGCACCTATACAATAACAAGGGTCATTTACCAAAATTTAAAACTCTACTGTAATGACGATTAACTTTTTTTTATATAATTATGTTGCTATAAAAAAATTTATATACTATATCTATTTATTTATATAGTCTTACAAAGTTACATATTTATTTATATTTTAAACAGTATACCTATATTAAAATATTATTTTTTTTCCAATATTTGTGAAATAGTGTAGTTTTTTCTTACTTTATAATTGAACATTATTCAATCATTGTTTTATATAAAAATTGTTATATATTTTATGTTTTAGAATCTTCATCAATTATTATTTATTTAAAAAAAAAATACTACTAATTATATTTATATTAATATAACATGTATTTTTATCTAAAATTTATATAATTTAGCATTTAGTTGAATATGTTTTAGTTCATTTACTTTTTATAATTTATATCGTGATGGATTTAACAAAAAGAAGAAAAAGAAAATTGAATACCTCCTACAGATTATTTACAGTATCGATTAAATATATAATATTTTTTTAATTTTATAATTAGCACATAAATAACAATGTATACTAATATAAAATAAATGAAATAATTAAGTTTTAATAAGAAATTATTTTAATAGCTAAGAATTTTAAGAAAAACAACTATATTATCATTAATCCTCAAAATAATTAAAAACAATTAAGCTTTTAATACAATTTTTTTATTGGGAAGAGTACATCATGTAGATAAGTATGTATTACTTGATTAGCATCCCTACAAATAAAATTCAAACCAATTACACAATCATTGGTAATATTAATTAATTTTAATATGAATTAAAAAATGTTATTAATTTATTTTTGAGTAATTTGCAACGTAAATACCTAAGTTTAACTCTTTATTGCAAATAAATACCTAGGTTTAATTTTTATGGTGATAATACCTATGTTATGTTTCTAGAACTTTCCTAGTTACCAGGCCATTGAGTGTCAAGTTATGTTATACCCGAAATTTGGCTACCATTTCACTGGAAGACGCGTGTAAAGATAAAGGGAATATTAATCGATGTAATCGCTTTTTATGGAATAACTCATTAATTACGTACGCATCAGAGTATATTTGAAATCTGCTGACTGTAAGGTCTTAGGCAAGGATAAATATACAAACGGGCACTTATTATATTAGTGAGAAATCATATGTTACTAGAAGCGAATAGCGAGGCATCAAGGACAGTACGCATAGGAAGATGAAAGCGACATGTATCAATTGCGAAAGCCCTTAGTGTACAAACTAAGTGTAACAGTCAATCGACTCGAGACCAAATAATTGAGGTGCCCGTCTCGCTATGGGAAGACATTGTATAACTTCATCCCGTCAATGCTAGCGAGGTTCACAACCCTGGCAAGTCAAGAAGCTAACATTCAAATGAGCTTCGAAGAACTTGTTGTAAATAAGAACCGCGATTGACACAAGACACGTATCGTCGACCTCAGAAAAAAAATGGCCCCAACTCGCTATTGAGATCACTGGAACCAAGCTTTTGTCGAGACAACTCCAGATACAATAAATAAGGACATGTTTAAAACACGATCATTTTGAACTAGTAAAAGCGGGAAAATCACAGCTATATGATTTCAAATCATAACCGCATTTACACTACATGATATGTAATCAAATCCCATGATTTTAGGAATGATTGTTGTAAACATATTACAGTCAACTTTGTAATTAACTATCCACTATGTAATTATAAATAGTGGAAAATAAGATCAAAAAAGGGACGAAAAAACTCATACAGCAGAGGCCCTAAAAAACAATCAGAAATCTGAATAAGATTGACTTGTGGACTATGCAGAATTTTAACTCCAAAACCTCGTAAAAAATCCTGTGTTCATGCTTTTATTTTTTACAGCTTTTATTTTTTCTGTGTGATATTAATACGATGAGGCTCAAATTTGGTTAACGAAAATTTGCATTACCAATTTGGTGTTTCCATTGAGAGCCTCTGTGAAAAATCTCAGAAAAAAATCCTCCCTTCTTATGAAAAAAAAACACCTTCTTCATGGCTAAAAATATATAAAATGTTAACACCCCACATGAGGAAACCAATCATCATTTTGGGAAAGAGCCCATGGGCTCCAGAAGGTCCGCCAACCCACGGTCAAGACGGACCACCCGTTCCAGAAGGACTCATCCTGAGGGTGGCCCTAGTACACGGACCACACGTTCCCGAAGAGCCCAACCTGACGTTGGTCCTAGTGCGCGGACAACACGCTTAAGGAGAACTCAACGTGGGAGTAGCCAGAACTCCGGAACGAGGGATTAAGAGCTCAATCGTGGAGGTGCCCAGACTATGGGAGAAGGTACTTATGAAACGGAAAACTGCCGCCTCAGATGCTGTCAGGAAGAGGCGCAGCGTCGAAACACTGAGTTAGAGTGTGATACAGCCTCAGCCAGGGCGGCACATGGGATGAATGCTCAAAATTAACGTGAACCTGAAGTGAGGAGACTACGAGGCAAACCTCGTGGCTCACGAACTAGGAGATAGGAAAACACCCGAGAAGAACCACCTAAGGAAAACGAGATACCCCCTGAAAACCAGGACGAACAGTCAAATGGGAGACAATCCGAAACCGATGAATGAGAAATCCCTCATGATAATGAGGAGGATCTTAGGACTCAACCGGGAGAACGGAGGTCACCTGCTAGAAATCACCAGCGTTCTTCCCAAACCCATAGAGCGAGGACTCGTACAAACCCTGTTGAGATTTTATGCCCTAAATAAAACCCATCTAAATCTAATCTGATTTTTATCAATGAAAGATTAGAAGTCATTTATGTTTACATGTAGTTTTCATGTTTATGGTTTAATATATACAAATCTGTTAAGTCCAGAACATATAGTCATTTACAATTACAGTGATGTCAACACAGTGGAATGTGATTGTGATTATATGCTTCAAAAGACAGTCCCTGTTTCATCAGTGCATTGAATTTACATTGATGTGATAATCAGCGATGAAGTGTACTTACACTTTGCATAAGTGTTATGGAGTATACATTGGACTGGGAGCGATATTGATCATGGTAAAGATATTATAATCTTACCGCTGTATCTTTCTAAGTAAATATCACTAGTTGATCTTAGATCAAAAGATCTTAATCCTGACATGCTTAGGTTCAATCTCAGGAGTGCTATTCATGTTCTTTGATTTGTTAGTTAAGCCTACTTTCTGGTCAGGGTGATACGTACATTTTGGGAACATGATAGTATGATTGAGTGGGAGCGCTAAACATAGATATGGAATCTATAGCTTCTTTCAGGACATAGAAGTGAAACGATGATTTCCTTTGAGCTTAGCTTAGTAGAGGTAAATGGAAGAGCTCTTATTTCAGTGATTATATTTCACTGAAATATCATTTACAGGAAGCTAAGTGTTTTAAGGACAAAATACATTGACGAGTGAAACGGTAAATTTATCCCTACTCGGTGTAAATCATCTATAGAGGATCTTTGATTATTGAGATTAGAACGATGGTTAAATGTTTATAGCGTATCTATATCATGGAACATATAGAGCGTTCTATATGACTAAGAGTGCAATTCCAAGTTCTATGAGTGGATGTAACAAGGAATTAATAAGTTAGGGAATTTACTTAGTAAATTCTAGTTCGGCTTATTGGAAGCTCGGTTGTATAGACCCATGGTCCCGATACTAGTTGAGACCATACTACTTGTAAGACTCAGATAATTGATTTTAATTAATTAATTATAATTCTAAAATTAGATTATGTCTAGTTTATTAATTTTAACTAAGCAAGGACTTAATTGTGAAGAAAAGAGATTCTAGGTCTTATTTATTAATTGAAAGACTTTATTAAGTCTGATTAATAAGTATACTAAATGGAAATTCTATTTGATAATTAATTTTAATTATTAAATAATTAGTTTTGGCATTTAAATGGTTAGAATTGGAAAAATGACATTTTTGAGAAAATAAAGGAAATTTTGTCAAAAGTGGAAAATTCCAAAGTGGGGCCCATTAGTTGGCCGACCACTTGGTTGGTATTTTCTCTTAATATTTCTATTATTTTAATACCTAATAAATCCTAACCTAAACCTAGTGGTTGCCTATAAATAGATAGTGATGGGTCAAACTTAAAAGATAATGAAATTTCTTGCCTTCAGGAAAAACTGAGCCATCTATTCCTTCTATAGAATTCGAACCACTTCTCTCTTCCTTCTTCATCACATTTTCATACCTTGAGTGATAGAGTGAGTGCCCACACACATCAAGTGGTATCGCAATCATAGTGTGTAAGGCTGTGAAGAATCCAGAATCAAGAGAAGGACATTCGGGCTCAAATCTTGGTGATACTCTGCGACAGAAAAGATACAAGGGTTAGAGATCTGAGTGGAAGGAGACATTAATATTCTGCTGCACCCAATGTAAGGTTTTTTGAAACTTTATGTGTGTTTACTTTCATTATTTTAGAAATTTATATTTAGGATGTTAAATAACATACATGGTAGTAAATCTAGATCCTGGTAAAACATATTCCAACAACTGGCTTCAGAGCCATGGTAATGATTTACTTTCATGAAATATGAATTAAAACGATATTTTGTGTTGATTTGGATGGTTTCATGATGGTTTATGTGCTTATGTGATGATAGTTTAGAAATTGCAATGTATGTTGTAGATTTTTTTTTGATCTGGAATTGTTTTTACTGGAAAGTAGACGAAAAATTAATAAATTTTGGCTTTTATAGAACTTAATTTGGATTTTTTATTAATTAGTTATGATTTTTTGAATTTGAATGAAAAAATCTGAAATCGGGTTGCACACATGTGCGCGCGGGTACCAGGAGACGCTCGGACAGAGAGCCTCTTCAGAGAAGAGCTGCCCGAGATTTCTCGGACACACCCCTGTCTAAAGGGATGCTCACGCTGAGCTTCCTCGGTCATGATAGGCTGCACGCAGCCTCCTGTCCTGCCCAGTCTTCCCCATCCGCGCGCGCAGGGGTATGCATTGCATACCCATGTGCACCAATTTTAGTTTCTATATATCATTTGATTCAAAAATAATTTTTCATTGAAAAAACAAAGGCTTTTTTTTGGTAGAATTTTGTGTAGAATCTGAATCTTCAATTAAAAATCTAATTGTCATAATAAAATTAATTTTTATTAATTTTTTTAATTAATTAAAATTAGTTTTAAATATTAGTAGGCTTTGAATTTTGAAAAGTTGATTTCTCACAAAATAAGTCTTATGGTTAATTTTGAAATTTTAGATTATTTTATTTATTTAATTATAAGATCTGATATTTCATTTTTTTTTATTAAATATGAATGATCTTATTTTGGTATTAAAATATTATCATTCAAAATAATCTTGTTCAAGTTTCAAAATTTGCTAACCATGTTTTTTTTTTTAAATTTGTTATTTTTGAAATATATTTTATTAATTAAAATTATAAGATTATGAATATGTTAGTTTCAACATTTTATCTTATTAGATTTTTTTATTAAAATTATATTTTGGAAAAAATAACATGATGTTTTGAAAAGTTGGTTAGTTTAGGTTTGAATAGAAATTTTAGGGTTTCAAACCATAAATTTTTCAAACTTATTTTATTTTATTATTTTAATAAAATTGGAAATATTCTAACCATATAAAAATATCTTATTTTTCAAATAGTTTATTTTGTAATATTTAAATTTATTAAATTATAAAGAATATAATATTAGGAATATCTTAATTTAAAATTTAAGATATTATATTATATTATCTTATTAGAAATTTAAATAAATTTAATTTTTTTTGAATAAACTTGAAATTTGAAAAATTGGTTAGATATTTTTTTTGAATTTAAGTCAGAATTTAGGGAATGTAGGAGTTTGTTAGATTTTTTTTTAAAAATATTCTCTAACAACCTAAATTTAAATTCTAGTTAATTTTTTTTTTTAAATTTTTATTATTTTTTTTAAAATTTTAAAATTGAGATATTTAAGCCTACTTTCGAAATTTTTCAGATTATCTGTTACTTAGAGTTTGTATTATTTGATTATTTTATTATATATATTCAAAGATTTTTTTTTTACAAACCTATTATTTATTTGATCTAAATTGCTATGATTAACTTGTTGATAGATCCAATGATCTGATTTTAATCATAATTCAATTGTCAATAGATCTTATAAATAAATTGTAACAGGTAAATTTTGCAATTTCTTTCATCTTTGTAAACCTAGTAACATGATAGGGCCCATCCAAATTATTTGACCTGTGTGAGCCTATGTGTTTGCTTTTTGGCTTAGATGCATGTAGGAAGCCCGTTTAAGTTTATTAATTAAATGGAATAGGTTGCTAATATAAAATTTCACTTAGGTAATTTTATTTAGGCCCAATTGGAATTGGGCTTATTCAATCAATAACAATTATTTATTTAATGGTTAAATTCCTCTCGTTTGGGCCTTGTGTGAGAGTTAGGGGGCCAATAGCAGTGGGTACGACATACTGAACCCAGTCCTCCCTCACATGAACCACCCCAATTGTGAAGGCTCATTTGTCTTATTTAAATAATTGTATTAGGTTAATTATATTAGTCTAACCTAATCAAAATTGAATTAGCAACATAATTAACTTTTAAAATTTGTGAATTTTTTTTTTCATTTAATATTTTAAAATTAATTTTAGAAAAACACTTAGTTAATTGAAATATATTCTAGATAGTTATTTCTAATACTAGTTATATTTTCTAATATTTAAATTAGGAAAATATTTTAAGTTGAAAATTAATTTTTAATTTTGGATCAACTTAATTAAAAATATTTTTCCTAGTATTAAATTATAATTAATAATTAAGTTTTTTTATACTCGATTATTTAATTCTTGTATTTAATACATTTAATTAAATTAAAAATTAAATATTTAAGTTGATTTCTTTAGTGATACTTAAATATTATTATTTTCAGGACATTTAATTAAATAGAAAATTATTTTAAGTTTGAAATTTTATTTTCAGAAACTTAAATTTGAATAATTTTTAAAATATATTTTATTTTTATTTTATTAATCATTTAATTTCGAAATTGCATTTTTTGTTTAAATGCAGAAAATTTTGAATTTTTTTTGAAAAATAGATTAAAGTTGAAAATTAATTATTTATTTTAGTTAATTTTGGACCAACTTAAATCAACGATTTTTTCATTTAATGATTAATCAAAATGAATGAACTAAAATATATTATAATTAGAAAATAGATTAACTAGTCAACGGAAGTCTAGATAGTTATTATCTGTTTGCTTGAAGTATTTTTCTAGTGATATTTAATTAAATAGAAAATTTATATTTAAGTTAATTTTCATCATGATACTTAAATGTTTGAAAATTTCTTAATATTTAATTCAAATGAAAATTATATTTTCGTTGAAAATTAATTTTTTTTAATTAATTTTGGACCAACGTAAAATTAGAATAATTTTTCAAGATTTATTTTTATTTTATTTAGAGCATTTTCAAAAATTGTATTTATTTTTAATTACATTAATTTTTGAAATGCAATATATATTTATAGAAAATTAAATTTAAGTTGTAAATTAATTTAAATTAATACAACTTAAATTGAATAATTTTCAAAAAAATTTATTGAAAATTATTACTAAGATGGAAATAATTCATTTTATTTTCAAATTCATCTAAGTATAATTTTATAAATATTAAATTAAAATTTATATTTAGAATTTTTATAAAATTAGAAATTTGAATTAAATAAATATATATTATTGAAAATAAATAGATTAAAATAAATATTAGAAGAAAATACATTTTAAATAATGAGCTTTATTTATTAGGATATTCGATCTCCATTGCTGGTTCTACATAGTTCTTGTTTTAATGAGTAATCCTCCCTAATGGAGCAACGTTTATTAGTAATTTAACACCGTAGAATCTCGAAAGATAAGTACTATTTGTAAGTGTTTTATTTTTAGTATTGATCACCCTAATGGTGGGGACTATTAGTATGACTTAGAAAAGTATGAAACAATGGTAGAAGCTCATAAGATAGAATAGCCTTGACTCTCGCCTAAACAGGACAACGCTGGATTCTCATCTTGATCGAATAAAAGGTTGCTAGAATGTTTATCATTTTAGATGAGCTGACAACTCTATTCAATGGATGATATCTTTGATTCTCGCCTAAACGGGACACTGATATCAGTTTGTTGAAGACCTTGGAAATTATTTAGGATTGTATGTTTTTAGTATTTTTGATCGTCATTCCTACTTGCTATGTGCTAATAATTTCTGAATGAGATTTTGTGTTGAACCTTACTTGATTTCTATTTATTGTTATTTGTAGTATCAAACATGTCAATGACCAACCCCATGGCGTCACTGTTGACTAATAATAAGCTGAATGGATCTAACTTTCCCAAATTGAAAGAGAACATTAACATTGCTCTCATTGGTGAAAATGCCCTGTTTGTGTTAACTGAACCGTCGCCAGAGCAGCCGGGTGAGAATGCAACCAAAGCTATAAAGGAGAAGTACGAGCGTTGGCAGAATGCCAACAACAAAGCTCGATACTTCATGCTTTCTAGCATGGTTGACACCTTCAAAACAAGGTTTGCTAACACTCTCATGGCTGCAGATATCTTGAACCAATTGACTGAACTATTCGGGATGGCATCAATTCAATCTCGCTTTGAAGTGACAAGGAATTTCATTAATGCACGGATGAAACCTCACCAGAACGTGCGTGATCACCTTCTCCAAATGGCGAGTTACTTCTAGGAAGCTCAGAATCATGTAGCTGTTATGGATTAGACAACTCAAGTGAGTCTAATCTTGAACAATTTGACTCCAGCCTTTCTACCTTATACTTCAAATTATGTCATGAACAAGAAGGAACAAGACTTTCACGAGTTGGTAAATGACCTTCAGACATTTGAAAATTTGATTGGAGGACCACAGAAAGGAGGATCTAAAGCTCATAATTCTGGGAATGGTAATGGGGCGGCTAAGGCTGAGGCAAACTTTGCCTCTTTTTCTAAACCCAAGAACAAGAAGAAGTGGAATAATAGCGAAAAGCCTATTCAAGCTGTGAAAATTGTCAAAAAGAATAAGGCTGCTACTATTGATGATAAACTAAAAGGAAAATGCTTCTATTGCAATGAAAAGGGCCACTGGAAACCCCAATGCCCTAAGTTTCTAGCAAAGAAACAAGGTATTTCTTTCTATGCTATAAACTCATGTGTTTTAGAGAATTATTATCCACTTGGATTGTTAATTCTAGACCTACTAACCATGTTTATTTTTCTTCTTATTAATTTCATCTCCAGCTGCTTGAACTCGGATGCTATCCTAGCGAGTTGAATCGGATGGTTGGACAGATGGGTGGAGATAGTCCAAGATGAAGATGAAGCTCGAAATCTTCTATTTTTTTTTTTTTGTAAAATTTTTATTTTTGGATTAATTGTTTTATTTTCAGAACAATTTGGATTTCAATTATTAGTTTGGGATTTTATTCCCTATTTTTCATATTATTGCAGACAGTTCCTTTTATTTTGGAGAATTTTATAATAAAGTTTTCTATTTTGAAAATGAATTGCATTTATGAATTGAGCTTCATTTATTTTATCTTGTGTATGCCAATACCAATTATATTTATATATTTTAATGTTTGTATGTGTATGTGTTTTATTATTGATACAAATTCTATAGTATATTCAACTCTGCAAAGAGTTAATACTACATAAACACTTAGAATCTCAATTCTATGTTTCTGAATAATTGTTAATTCTAAAACAATTATTAAGAATTTATTTAATAAAAAGATCTTTTGATCTGGTAGGGGTGAAAAAGTTAAGAATAATATGCAGTTCAACGATCTTTTATATCTATTGAACTCTGGATTATATTCATAACTCCACATGATCTCTATATACTTGGGGGTGGATTAAACTATTGAAATATGTAGTTCATTTTGAACTCTAGACAATACTCAATACACCATAGTACTCTATGGCACACATATTTTTTTAAACATGGATGTAATATAATAAATTAGCCAATTATCTGAATTGTATATCCTTGATCTTAGTTTATGTTCCAATTAATATTTACTGTTGTAATAGAAATTGACACCAATAAAGTTCTTTGAAATTATATCACAGTACCTTATTTGAGTGGGAGAATTTTAAAATTCTAAACCCATCTTCATTTGGTTGATACTTGTGATAGGACCTTTAGAACACAACTGAGAAAGTTAATCTAACCATTCATATGGATAGAAATAACTTATCAGAATTCTGAGAATAAAATAGTAGAATTCTTGCATAATCTATTAGAATGACAGGCAAAAATTCCTAATCGTCATGAAAAGTTTTATGGTATCTCTAATGATTACTTAATCTTAAGCAAGTATATTATTGATGATAATGCTAGATTGCTATGTTAATCACTTAGTCTAGAAGGAACTTACAGTTTCAGACTAAAATAATATGTCACAACAAGATATCCCTGAAAACAATAGTAAGAGGTTAAATGTACTTCTATGTATGAATTTAACCAGACTCCTATTGTTGAGTGGGAGCCATCTAAGATGTAATCAAACAAGGAACATAAAGAGATAGTCAAGAAAGATTTATGAAAGTGACATATATGTTAGATAATAGGGATGTATATATTAGAAGTCCTTATATCTACACCGACTCATAAAGAATCTGAGATGGTGGTTACTTTGGGGGTGGAGGAGTTATTCTAGAAGAGTGTTAAAACTCATCTATAATAATTCAAGCTCCACCAGTGAAGATATATAACTTTGTAAATTCGAAATTACCAGAAAGTTATTCAACTCAAGCAAATTTTGCACTATTTTATCTCTATTTCATTCTTGAAAAGAATGAGAGATATGTCTTCTGTTTATTCGGATACACTTTATAAGCAGTAAGGAATTCAGTACCCCTTGATGAGTAATGCATATAGCAAATAATGTTGCATAATGTTTTATGAACATAGTTCCAGAAATTTGGGTTGAGTCAAATATACTACACTTGATCTCAAGATCAAGACAATAGATTGATTGAAATGTACTACTTGTTTTATGTTAGTGCAAGTGGGAGTTTGGTAGGATTTTATGCCCTAAATAAAACCCATCTAAATCTAATCTGATTTGTTATCAATGAAAGATTAGAAGTCATTTATGTTTACATGTAGTTTTCATGTTAATGGTTTAATATATACAAATCTGTTAAGTCCAGAACATATAGTCATTTACAATTACAGTGATGTCAACACAATGGGATGTGATTGTGATTATATGCTTCAAAAGACAAAGTTCCTGTTTCATCAGTGCACTGGATTTACATTGATGTGATAATCAGTGATGAAGTGTACTTACACTTTGCATAAGTGTTATGTTCTTTCCAGAACATTGGCAAAGTATGCTAGTTTTGAATGTATGAAGTATACATTGGACTGAGACCGATATTGATCTTGGTAAAGATATTATAATCTTACCGTTGTATCTTTCTAAGTAAATATCACTAGTTGATCTTAGATCAAAAAATCTTAATCCTGACATGCTAAGGTTCAATCTCAGGAGTGCTATTCATGATCTTTCATTTGTTAGTCAAGCCTACTTTCTGGTCAGGGTGATACGTACATTCTGGGAACATGATAGTATGATTGAGTGGGAGCGCTAAACATAGATATGGAATCTATAGCTTCTTTCAGGACATAGAAGTGAAATGATGATTTCCTTTGAGCTTGGCTTAGTAAAGGTAAATGGAAGAGCTCTTATTTCGGTGATTATATTTCACTGAAATATCATTTCCAGGAACCTAAGTGTTTTAAGGACAAAATACATTGAGGAGTGAAATGGTAAATTTATCCGTACTCGGTGTAAGTCATCTATAGATAACGATGGTTAAATTTTTATAGCGTATCTATATCGTGGAACATATAGAGCGTTCTATATGACTAAGAGTGCAATTCCAAGTTCTATGAGTGGATGCAACAAGGAATTAATAAGTTAGAGAATTTACTTGGTAAATTCTAGTTCGGCTTATTGGAAGCTCGGTTGTATAGGCCCATGGTCCCCATACTAGTTGAGACCATACTTCTTGTAAGACTCAAATAATTGATTTTAATTAATCAATTATAATTCTAAAATTAGACTATGTCTA
Organism: Cannabis sativa; assembly: GCF_029168945.1. Classification (NCBI taxonomy): domain Eukaryota; kingdom Viridiplantae; phylum Streptophyta; class Magnoliopsida; order Rosales; family Cannabaceae; genus Cannabis; species Cannabis sativa. The sequence goes on along the minus strand of NC_083602.1, from coordinate 28,762,082 downwards.
GTTTATGAATTTTCACTAAGCAAGGGCTTAATTGGGAAGAAAAGAGATTCTAGGTCTTATTTATCAATTGAAAGACTTTATTAAGTATAATAAATAAATATCATAAATGGAAATTTTATTTGATAATTAATTTTAATTATTAAATAATTAGTTTTGGCATTTAAATGGTTAGAATTAGAAAAATTGCATTTTTGAGAAAATAAAGGAAATTTTATCAAAAGTTGAAAATTTCAAAGTGGGGCCCATTAGTGTGGCCGGCCACTTGGATGGTATTTTCCACTTAATATTTCTATTATTTTAATGCCTAATAAACCCTAACCTAAACCTAGTGGTTGCCTTTAAATAGATAGTGATGGCTCACACTTAAAAGATGATGAAATTTCTTGCCTTCAGGAAAAACTGAGCCATATATTCCTTCTATAGAATTCGAACCACTTCTCTCTTCCTTATTCATCATATTTTCATACCTTGAGTGCTAGAGTGAGTGCCCACACACATCAAGTGGTATCTCAATCATAGTGTGTAAGGCTGTGAAGAATCCAGAATCAAGAGAAGGATATTCAGGCTCAGATCTTGGTGATACTCTGCGACAGACAGGATACAAGGGTTAGAGATCTGAGTGGAAGGAGACATTAATATTCCGCTGCACCCAATGTAAGGTTTTCTGAAACTTTATATGTGTTTAATTTCATTGTTTTAGAAATTCATATTTAGGATGTTAAATAACATACATGGTAGTAAATCTAGATCCATGTAAAACATATTCCAACAGACCCTAATGGGGGAAATACGACCAACCGCTCTCAGGGGGAAAGAACAGAGCGTGAAGAAGCAAGTGTGACCTCGAGGCGGTCAAGAAATCACAGTCGATCAACCCGAAGAGGAGAAAGTACTCAACGAGCTAATGATCGAGAAAGTATGGGAACCAGTAACTCTGCGGGCCACTCAAAGACAAAGTCTATGAGTAGGACGCGATCAGCGAGTAAGACGAGGTTTGCCAGCAATTACTCCCAATCGGATTTGCGAGAGAACTTGAATTGGAAGAAACCTGACCTTCGACAACAGCTTTGCCATAAGCAAGAGGATCCCATCCAATTACGGATAAACGAGCTGGAGGACAAGTTCAAGCGATATCAAGTGGGGGAATTAGGCAGACAATATGGATACAACTCTAACAAGGAACTTGAGCCGTATCATCCAGATATAATGAATACCCCTTTTTGTTTGGGATTCAAAAACTTGCACGTCTCGTCATATGACGGAACCACTGATTCGGTCTCGCATTTAAATAACTTTAACACAATAATGCGAGCGAGTAATGTGATGAACAATTTATGCTGTATTTTGTTCCCCACTTCCCTTGTTGGAGTAGTGAGTAGCTGGTTTAACAAGTTTACTCATCATTCAATAACCTCCTGGGAGTAGTTGTCTAGGGATTTCAAGAAACAATTTCAGGTTGCTAGGGATAGACGACCCGAAGTGGCCTCGCTAACCAATATAAAGCAACAGCTCGGTGAGAGACTTAAGGCGTACTTAAGTCGTTTTAGCACGACTGCAGCTAGGGTTAGGAATTTGGATGATAGCACACAACTTACAGCCCTTCAGGTGGGGATTTTTACTGATCTATTGACCGCAGGGGGCGAGTGGTGGGATGGCTTACAAGGTCGTCCAGTTAGAAGCATCATTGAGTTCAATGAAAGGGCTCAGGTATTTGTTCGCAAGAAGAAGCACGAAAAAAATGAATTTATTGAAAACAAGCTCGGGAAGCAAACCCAGCAATGTTTCAACAAGTACTATTTCCACGAGAATTGATAACTCTGGGGCTTCTAGTTCGAAGAGAAAGGACGGTACCAAGCAACCGTCAAAGGGTAAAAAGAAATAGAAGAAGCATTATATGTACGTGCCAGTGTATGCTATTTATACTGAGCTTAATGAAACTCGAGAGAATATTTACCTCGCACATGAGCAGAAGGTTGCCTTCGGCAAGCCCGAGCCTATTAGGAATTCAAGGAGCAAAAGAGATCCTAACAAGTATTGTAAATTCCATAAGGATATTGGGTATACGACCGACAAATGTCGCCAATTGAAAGATGAGATAGAAAGTCTCATTGCACGAGGCCATTTGAAAAAGTACGTGAAAAGACAGGGTCATGGATACAACCAGCCCAGTCTGCCCAATAACCCAAACAACCAGGGGATACAACCTCTTCCTGTGGAAGGAGAGGACATCCTGGTTATTTCGGGAGGGCCACATATCACAGGGGAAAGCAATAACGCCCAGAAAAGATATGTGAAGGAGATAAAGAACGAGCAATTGGCATTTGCCCCAGAACCTTCCAAGAAGGTGAAAACTGAGGAACCTCCCATTGTATTCATGGAGGAAGACGAGAAAAACGTGAGGTATCCTCACGTCGATCCATTATTGATTACCATTCAACTTGCCAATAAAAGGATCAAGATGGTGTTAATAGACCATGGGAGCTCAGTAAATATCCTTTATAAAGAAACTCGACAAAAAATGGGACTCGAAAAGGCCAAATTAAGGCCTTGTATGGTGAAACTTTGTGGATTAACTGGAGACAGTATTGCCAGTCTTGCAATAATCAAGCTCGCATTAACCTTAGCCGAGGCACCCCTATCTGCCACTATTATGCAAGACTTCTTAGTTGTCGACCTGCCATTGGCTTACAACATATTTTTGGGTCGTCCAACACTGATCGGACTAGGGGCAGTCAGTTCGATCAAGCACCTATCCTTGAAATTCCAAACACAGGAAGGAGTGGGAGTGGTGCATGGCGACCAAATGCTGGCTCACAATTGCTATCGCATTGATCAGCAACATAGGAAAGTCGGACATCAGTTTATGGCGATCTTGGCAGAAGAGAATGAGAAGAAAGATGAAGATCTTGACCCTTGAGTTCAAGATGAGAGAAACCTATTGAAACCAATTGAGGAATTGGAAGAGGTTATTCTCAACCTACGAAATCCCACTAGGTGTGTATACATCGGGAGAACCATGACAAGCAGCTCAAATAGCAGCTAATAAGTTTTTTGAAGGCGAACGAGGATCAATTTTCCTAAAGCCATGGAGATATGATAGGGATCGACCCTAATATTATCTGCCATCATTTAAATGTTGATCCAAACTACCCACCGAAGAGACAGAAAAGGAGACCCTTGGATTCCGAGAGGCAACGGGCACTAAAACTAGAAGTTGACAAGTTGTTAGTCAACGACTTTATACGCGAGGTGTTTTATCCCTCGTGGATAGCCAATCCAGTTCTCATTCCAAAGCCTAACGAAACTTGGAGAACTTGTATTGATTTCTCTGATCCTAATAAGGCGTGCCCAAAATATTGTTTTCCACTTCCCAGGATCGACCAGTTAGTGGATGCAACTACTGGGCACGAGCTTATGTCATTTATGGACGCATACTTTGGATATAACCAGATAAAAATGTATGTCCCAGATCAAGAACATACAAGCTTCGTAACCAGCATGGGACTCTATTGTTATAAAGTCATGCCGTTCGGACTGAAGAACGCTGGGGCAACATGTCGGCGATTAATAAACGAAATGTTCGCAAACCAAATAGGGCAGAACATGGAGGTTTACGTTGATGATATGTTGGTAAAGTCAATAAAGAGTAGGGATCATACCTTAGACCTCGCGGAATACTTTAAAATATTAAAGAATTATAACATGAAGCTAAACCCTAAAAAATGTTCCTTTGGAGTTTCCTCGGGAAAATTTTTGGGATTCATAGTTAACGCGAGGGGTATTGAAGTAAATCCTGAAAAAATCAAGGCGTTAATAGATATGCCATCACCGACAAAGCCTAAGGAAGTACAAGCCCTGATAGGAAGAATGGCTGCACTTAATAGATTCATTTCAAAGTCAACTGATAAGTGTGTGCCATTCTTCAATATATTACGAGGCAACAAAAATTTCGAGTGGAGAAAAGAGTGCGGAGAGGCCTTCCAGAACATAAAAAGGCATCTAGCGATGCCTCCAATTTTGGCAAAACCCATAACTGGAGAGACGTTGTTTCTCTATTTAGCCATCTCGGAAGATGCGATTAGTGCAGCTATAGTGCGAGAAGAAGCACCAACAACCTATTTACTATGTAAGTGAAAGGTTATTAGGACAGAATCCTGATATCCCCCTCTAGAAAAACACGCGTTGTGCATAGTCCATGTGTCTCGTAAACTATGGCCACACTTCCAGGCGCACCCCATAAAAGTGTTAACGTATTAGCCCTTAAGATAAGTTTTATCCAAACCAGATGCTTTTGGAAGATTTATAAAATAGTCGATTGAACTGGGGAAGTTCGACATAACGTACCATCCTCGAACTTCCATCAAGGGCCAAGCTTTGGATGACTTCTTGATAGAAGGTATAACTCCAGAAGAAACTCCCCCTGTCTAGCGAGACGCGGAAACCTGGAAGTTATACGTGGATGGCGCATCCAACGAACAGGGTTGGGTGCAGGGGTAATATTAATATCACCAGAAGGCTTTAAGTTTCACTATGCTTTGAGGTTCCAATTTGACACATCAAATAATGAGGTTGAGTATGAAGCCTTGATCGCCGGCTTAAAGATAGCTGAGGCATTGAAAGTCAGAAACCTCATCTATCGTAGTGATTTGCAGTTGATTGTAAACGAAGTCCTCAGAGAATACCTGGCCAAAGGCTTAAAAATGGCAAGGTACTTAGAGAAAGTTCAGAAGAACTTGGAAAGATTCAATTACTTTAAATTGGAACAAATTTCGAGAGTACAGAACTCCAACCCCGATGCCTTAGCAAAACTAGCCTCGCAGACTGACTTGGATGAATTGAACTTAGTTTTGGTAGAGATGCTAAGCGAGCCAAGTATATGTGAAACTGAAGACATCGAGGTGATAGACAATTCTCCAACATGGATGATTCCTATTATTAATTATCTACTCGACGGACAACTTCCAAATGACAAAAACGAGGCACGAAAACTATTATATTTAGAGCCTCGCTACACAATGATCAAAGGCAAATTGTATAGAAGAGGGTACTCAATGCCCTACTTCGGTGTGTTCTCCTTGCAGAAGCGAATGAAATCATCAGAAAAATTCATGAGGGCTTCTGTGGGGATAACGCGGGCTGGCAAAGCTTGTCTAAGAAGATCATTAGACAAGGATATTAATAGCCAACGATCAATAAGGACACACACGAGTTTGTCAAGAAATGTGATAAGTGTCAGAGGTTTTCACATATACCTCGCGTACCGCCAACAAAACATAGAATGATGACCTCACCCTACCCATTTGCTATATGGGGTATTGACCTAATTGGGGCATTAAGCACTGGGCAAGGAGGAGCTAAGTATGCGGTAGTAGCAATCAACTTCTTCACTAAATGGACGGAGGCCAAGCCCCTCATTTCCATAACCTGCAAGAAAGTCCTTGACTTTGTCGTCAAAAACGTTATCTGTAGGTTTGGAATTCCCATGAAGATAGTATTCGATAATGGAACCCAATTTGATGGCGACTTGTTCAATGAATTCTGCGAGAAGAATAAAATCATCAAAAGCTTCTTGTAGTATACAGGCCTCAGGGAAATGGACAAGTGGAAGCTGTTTATAAAACCTTAAAGGATACTATCAAGAAGAAGCTAGACGCTGCCAAAGGCAGATGGGTTGACGAGTTACCTCAGGTACTCTTGGCCCATAGAACTACCAAGAAGACAGCAACGGGACACACTCCTTTCTCGCTAGCATTTGGCTCGGAAGCAATGCTGCCTGTTGAAGTGAACATATCGACTCACAGAAGAGAGTTTTATAATCAAGAAGAAAACCAGGAACTTTTGAAATTGTCTTTGGATCTACTTGAGGAAAAATAAGCTGAGTCCCAAATCACCGACGCAGCAAACCAACACTGAGTTACAAGATAATTCAACAAAAAAGTCAAAAAAAGACTATTTAATGTTCGAGACTTGGTGCTAAGACGAGTATTTAAAATTACGAGAGATGCATCTGCAGGAGTGTTCAACCCGAATTGGGAGGGTCCATATGTCATCGAAGCAATAGTTGGAGTTTATAAATTAGTTCGACTCAACGGTTCGCTAATAAAGAATTACTGGAACGTGGAACAATTGCGACCCTACTACCAATAAATAAATGATGTAACTCGTATTCCTGATGTAAAAGTTAAACTTAAGTTTTGAATAAAGAGAATCATTTATATGAAGTAATTACAAAGTTTTATTCTTTAAAAATTACTTATGGGGCATTTATGTATGATTAACCGAAATTCATCTGGAAATACATGGTATAATGCAAACCCGCCATTTCAATTTTTTTTTTTGAAATTCAAAGGTTCTCGACTAAACCTCTTTGACAAAAGTGGAGTCGAATTGTTATAACTCCCTGAGCAAATCTTGTGGACGAGAGAGGGGTCGAATCGTTATAACATCTTGATCAAACCTTTTTGACAAAGAAGGGATCAAACAACTATAATTTTTGATTTAACACCTATCTAATGGGAAAGGAAAATCGAAAGTTATAACTCGCGTATAAAACTGAATACTAACGATTCTCCCGAGCTAGGAAAGTACTAAACGAGGCATCCCGACACCTTGATAAAGGTACTTAAACCTAGAAAATAGATAGATAATATAACTATTCATCTGAGCAAATTAAAAATATACAAAGTGAGAGAATCATTAAAGTATATTTAAGTTTGCTTAAGGCAGATTATAACTGCTATGGCGAGGCAGAATTGACAACTACTCGAACATAAAAAGAAAGAGTTTGGTAGATTACTAACTACTTAAACAGGAAGATTATGAGCAACGGAAAAACCCAAAAGTGCTGTACATTTGATCAAAATATAGTTGTTTACATTGTGAATAAAAACGCAAGCAAACACAATGGTATTAAGTTTGAATGAATATAGTACAAGGCATTTAAGATAAGAAAAATCCCACGTTGGGTTACAAACTTGTCTTTACAAAAATGCCACTAGAGGCAAACCATTAAGTCATCTTCCTAAACAAAGGATGGGAGGAGGAAGACCGACTACACATAGCTTAGAGAAAGACCGGCTACATGTAGCTCGAGAAAGACCGTATGCACGAAGAGAGCCTTGATCTCTGCACAGACCTCATTCTCCTCATCATCAGAACATCCCATTTCCTGAAGTCGAGATCTATTTCCCAGCCTCAGGAAACTTCTCGATACCAAAAAGAGGCTGGCGTAAAGGAACTCTAGTGAAGGCCTTGAGTTGGCTAGATTCTCTGATAGAAACTACCCCAATATCTCTCCTGTGTCCATCCAAAACCATGTCAACCTTCTTCGGGGACTCCTTGTGAACCAGAGGAGGACTTCTAAGATCACTCATAAGATCGATGTCTATTCCTGTGAAGACGAAGAAAAAAGGTCAATGGAGCAACAAAAAATATACAAAATTAACGATATGTATAAACCGACTCAAACCACCATTCACAAGGGGTGATACTCACCTTCAAAGATCACTTGTAAGGATCTCCCATAGCGGGTTGTAGGATTCCCGTGGTATGGATTGGTCGGAAGCTCCTCAACCCTTGAATCCATTATTTCCGGTTCCAATTGAGGCTTAGAATTCTTGAGAACGAATGGAAAATTGTTGGTGCATCATGGTATTATGAGTTTGGGAGAGTGAACTTCTGAACTTGAAAGGGACATTCTAGCAAGAAAGAAATGATCCATTCTGAAAATGGATCTCAACAAAATGTTAGAGGTTTGTGAAAAATGACAAGCTTGAGCCGCCTTTTTATACACCAAGTCTAGTGACAAGAAAGCCAAAGATTGGGAAATCTAACGGCTGGACAAAATATGAAAAGGCGATTCATAATGACACTCGAAACCTTACAACCGCCAGAATCAAAGGACGCATTTTCCAAGAAGGGATTTTGACGAAAATGCCCTCTGTAATTATTAAAAAGCACTTTTTACTAAAATAAACTTTTTAAGAGGAAATTGTTATACTCGAAATTTGGTTACCATCTCAGTGGAAGACACGTGTCAAGATAAAGGGAATATGAATCAATGTAATCACTTTTTTATGGAATAACTCATTAATTAGGTAAGCATCAGAGTATATTTGAAACCTGTTGATTGTAATGTCTTAGGCAAGGAATATACAAACTAGCACTTATTATATTAGTGAGAAACCATATGTCGCTGGAAGCGAATAGCGAGGGATCAAGGACATTACACATAGGAAGACGAAAGCGACATGTATCAATTGTGAAAGCCCTTAGTGTACAAACTAAGTGTAACGGTTGATCGGCTCGAGACCAAATAATCGAGGTGCCCGTCTCGCTATGGGAATGCATCCTATAACTTCATCCTGTCAACGCTAGCGAGGCTCACAACCCTGGGATGATTTTAGGGATGATTGTTGTAAACATATTACAGTCAACTTTGTAATTTACTGCCCACTATGTAATTATAAATAGTGGAAAATAAGATAAAAAAACAGGACGAAAAAACTCATACAGGAGAGGCCTTGAAAAATAATTAGAAATATGGACAAGATTGACTCATGGACTATGCAAAATTTTAACTGCAAAACCACGTAAAAAGCCCTTTGTTCATGCTTTTATTTTTTTTTTACAGCTTTTATTTTTTGTGTGTGAAATCGATACGGTGAGACTCAAATTTGGTTAACAAAAATCTGTGTTAACAAGTTATTATCCACGTGTTATTTTTTATTGGTAATTTAAATTAATTTTTAAATAAAAAATAAAATTTAATGATCTAGACTAATTAGGGTTTATTATGTGGCCATTAACTTAACACTTAATGGCTAGGTACCTAGAAAAGTTCTAGAATTTTAGCTTAGGTATTGTTACTGTCAAAAAATAAACAAATATGTATCTACAATTCAAAGTTAAAATTGTATATTTATACCACAAATTACTCATTTACTTTAATATGAGTTATTTGATTATATGCTTAATTAAATATACGTTATGTATACATATTAATTTATATATTTTTTTAATGAATTATGGTACTTATTAAAACTTTTTATGAACGAGAAAGTTGTATTGCTTAGAAAATAATTTTATAAAGAAAATAATTCTAAGAAAGACATAAAATATAATCTTTAGAAAATAATTTTTAAAAACGGTTAATCCTCAACAAGCTTTTTAAAATAAATATTTTTTGAAAGCAACATAATAAAAAAAAATATCTTTAGAAGAATATGAAGAAATAAAAAATTACTAATTAAGTGTACTAAAAAAGTAAATAAAATAACCATTAAATTTAGTTTTTCAAAAAAAAAAAAAACTAAAAAAAAAAAGATAAAGAAGAAGACAATAGTGTAAAGACAAAAAAGGTGTAAAAATATTACTATCTAGGTTCCACAATTACTATCATATTTCCTCAATTTTATTACCATTAGATTAACAATCAAAGACTAGAAAAGTATCCCTACGATAGGGACAAAACCAAAGTCTCTACTATAGACATTTTTTATGTATATATATATGTGTGTCATTATATCCAAAAGAAAAAACTAGAGAGAAAACAATAAGTAGAAGAGGGATAAATTATTACTCTCCAGCCAAACTACCTTCTAATTTTTAATAGAAAAATTGAGTACTAAGATGTAAATCACAATTGAGATAAAATTCTCTATAGCGAGTTAATGGTCATAGAATCACATCGGCAAGAGGGTGGAACATTGATTTCCGTCAACCTTGGGCTTGTAGTTCGGGGTTGGCCAGATCTCCTCGCTTCTTATCTTGTCTTGGCATTGTGGATGATGAGTGGTGGGCACTGGATATTTTTGGTTTCGCCTTCTTTGTTTGGTGGTCTTGGGGCCAAACCTGGGTGGCGAGGTGGAGGAGCTTAAGTTATTATTCTTTCAGTCCTAGATTTAGTGGTTTGTTCTCTCGTCTTTGGTTTTGCTTAGTTTTATTATGTTAGTTTTATTTTTTGGTCTAGTTTTGTGTTTGTAGTTTTAGGGTGTCCTTCGAGGACTTTGGCGCTTATGTCAATTTTGTGTAGTACTTGAACTACAAAATCAATTGGGGACGATATATGCCTTTTAGTCTTTTGTTGTTCATAATTAACCATCACTTTAGTTTTTGGTAGGGTTTATAGTCTTTGTTTCTTAGGGTTGGTGATTTGATCTAACCATATTTCATTTGGTTAGCTAGTATTTGAGCTGTCTCCATTCTTTGAATACTATCTAGCCTGTAGAATATTTGTCTATTTATTTCTCATTAATTTTATTTGGTTTCTTTTTTTTTTTTTTTTTTTTTTTAAAGAAAAGGTGGAAGATTTTAGTAACTTGGTGTGCACCTATTGTTAGTCTAATTTGGTAATCTATTAGATGTTGCAGGTATGTCTACTCAGTTCTCGAGTTAGTTATTTTAGTTAAATGAACTAGGCTACCCCTCATATTGAGTTTCCTAATAAGGCTTTGTGTTCTACTTCTTTAGGGTATGATCTAGAGAGGAATTTAGATGATTATTACGTTTCTAATGAGTGAGTAGGGTTGTTAAAGAGGATGTTTGTGTTTAATCACATCTCTAGCTCTCATGTGAGTTAATTTTTAAGGTGCATGATAGCATTGTTGAAATGCAAGACACCCTTGTTGATGAGATTAACTCTTGTTCTCCTCTGTATTCCTCTAATATTGAAGATCGAATAAAGCTTGGTCAAATGATAGTTCCTCCCAAGAATTAGTCACCACAAAAAGGGTGATTAACCTCGTTATATTTTGTCTCTTTAGTTCTTATTTTATTTTATTCTGGGTAGGTGTTAATTCACCACAAATAGTATCAGAGCTTCATGGTTAGATCAAGAATTCAAGGATCATGTTTTGAAGTTTCAAGAACTTATCAAGATTTAGGAAATCATCAAGAATGACTACCCTACATATGAAGTAGACAAGTTTACAGGTCTTAATGACTTTGGATTATGGAGGACTAAGATGAAAGCACTCCTTGTGCATCAAGGACTTGCAGAGGCAATCATGGTGACTAGTTCTAAGGAAAAACAAGATGCCAAGAAGGTTTCTCAAGAGATCAAGGTGAAAGCACATAGTGCTATTATTTTAAGTTTAGGAGATGAAGTCCTTTGAGAAGTTTTCAATTAAGAATCTGCACTGGTATTACAGAACAAGCTTGAATTGATTTACATGAAGAAATCATTGGACAATAAGCTCTACTTGAAGAAAAGACTTTACACGATGAGGATGGATATGAAACTAAAGAGCTTCGAAGGCATCTAGATTATTTCAAAAAGTACTAAAAAATATGGGGTCAGAATTGAAGAAGAATATCAAGCCATACTGCTAGTTAGTTTATTCCCTAAGGTAAATGAACACTTTGTCGATACTATACTTTATGGGAAAGAAACACTAACTATGCTTGAAGTTAAAACAGCCTTGAATTTAAAGAAAATGAAAAGGAAAGTTGATGAAAGACTTGAATCAAGTAGCGATGGTCTATTTGTTCGTGGAAGAACAGAGAAGAAGCAATTCAAGAAACCCAAGAATGGGTACAAGCCAAGGTCAAATTTAAAAACACCAATTTGAAAGAAGTGTTATTACTATAAGAAAGATGGACAATTCTGAGATGAATTTTCGGCATTGAAGGGTAAGTGGAAGAGAGAAAACATTTAAAGGAAGAACAAGAATAAGAATCAAGGAGAAGCTAATATTGTAGAAGGATATGAAACTTCAAAGTATCTAGTTGCACCTATTTAAAAATTAGGTGGAGAGTGGATCTTGGACTCAGGGTGTGTTGGATTTTGTGCCCTAAATAAAACCCATTTCAATATAATTAGATTTACTAATTAATAAAAGATCAGAAATCGCTTTTATGTTACATGGTTCACATGATTTATTTCATGATCATGTTTAATGTATAAATTCTATTAAGTCCAGAACATATATAAATATATATATATATTTGTTCATGATCACAGTGTCGTCAGCACAGTGGAATATAATCATGATTATATGTTAAAAAGTTTAATTCTCATGATTTGTCAATTCAGTGAATTTAGACTGACAAGATAATCGGCGATAAGGTATACTTACACCTTGGATAAGGGTTATGGCCTTTCAAGGTGTTATCCTAATTTTTGCACTCTGACGTGGCATCACACGCTAGTGACACGTGGAATTGACTCCCCATATTTGCCCGAAGGACAAATTCTGAGCAGAGCATTACATATAACTGCACGGACGAAGTCCTCCTAGTCGAGCAGTGGACAATTCGAATAGCATATCAACACTTAGTAACTTCAGCATTTGCATCATGAAGCACAAAAGCTCCCTATAAATTTCGGATCGTATTAAAGAGATATGGCAACCTGTCAAAATCCCTCAATCAGTGTATTCTATATATGTAATGTGTAATCTTACCAGTTATAGACATTGTAAACAAATGGAAAACCTTCCTTCTAGCTCATAGCCCTATAAATAGTGATCTATTCTCACTGGGCAAAGGGTCGAGAGAATGATCTAAGAGAGTATACTCAGAGATGTCATTGTAAGAGTTTTAAGAGAAGAATCTCTGTATTCTTTGCTCTTAAGTCAATACACATCAATCGGAGTAGGCTATTACTGAAATGCTCGGAGCCGAACCTCTTTAGGACCTTTGTGTTCTTTATTTACCTTTTCATATTATATCTTACTTATTCCACTTATCGCTTACAATTAAGACTCATTATCGTTGGCTAAAAGCGAGGTCAACATTTTAGTGCTTTCATTGAGATCCAGAATTGTAAATTCGCTCTTTACCTCAAATTTAATCATAAACACGATGGTGGTACAAACTCGAATCCATCGGCAGTGGATCCCACACTGCAGAATCCAGGAAATGTAAGGGTTCCACCAGCCACGAATCCTGAATAACCAATCACGCAATCACCAATCATGGGTCATTGTGTGACGTCTCCTTTGAATGGAATCACACTGATGTGCAAGAGACTAGAAATACCAGTTCAGTAGCCAATCTAGGTATTCCCAACACTGGAGTTCCGCCAGCAAAAAATGTCCGAATAACTGTTGGACACGACACCGAGATCCAGAACCTCTGTGATGCTCTTAGACTCATGCAAGGCCATACTAATACTCTACATCATGATCAGGAAGAGATCCGTGCTGCAGTGAACCTTGCATTTGAAGAGCAGAGGTGCCTGTTCGCTGGATGGATAGATAAAAAGGTTGAAACGTTGAGGGCTCAGCAAGCAGCCATTGACAATGGAACAAGACAAGCCATTATACTAATACAAAGGGCCTATCAAGCTACTAATTAGCAACCTGGGACCAGCATCCCGTTGGGTGAGTCAGACGAAGATTTAGCTGGGAACGCTTCTCAGACTTTGAATGGTCAGCCGCCCAATCCCTGGTCAGAGGTTCCGCGTGTGGGCCAAGCGGTAGGCGGCCAGACCTTATCTAGTAATTCGTCAGGAGAAGTTATACCTAATAACTCTGCCCAAGTTAACGGTTCTGGCCAAATGATCGGGCAAACCAACCAGTCGCTAAGACAACCTAATGCATCTTTATTTAATAGACAGGGAACAGTTCATGATCTCAGGGATGATCTAAATACGAGGAGAGGGTTAGACGAGCAGTACTTCTCACCAACCACTCAGCCTGGGGCCCGTACTCAAAATTAAGCTTAAAGAGATCCTGACGTGACCTTGGTCGGCCAAGAGACCGAACAAGTTAATCCATCCATTCAAGCACAGTTAGATGAACTGAAAAACATGTTCTAAGGTCAAGCTGGTCAGAAGAACAATGACCTCGAGTTGGCCCGAGCAGGTGGATCCCCTTTCTCTCAAGAGATCAATGTTCTAGAGTTGCCTCACAAGTTCAAGATGTCGACCTGGAAGATATATATTGGGAAGGAAGATCCCTTGTCACATCTTAAATATTTTGAAATGCAAATGTTGGGCCAGTGGAAGAACTAGAAGAGATCGGAATCGACGCAAATGTTCCGACCAGGAAACTCCAAATCAGAAAAGGTTTGCTGCTCGAAGTAAAATCAGCATTGATAAAATTTTTGAGGGCAAACCTGGACATTTTTGCATGGTCACATGAGGACATGGTCGGAATCGATCCTTCTATAATTTCACGCGTCCTGAATATTGATCATAATTTCTAACCTATTCAACAAAAAAGAAGATTATTGGACAAGGAACGAGCCCTAGCACTAAAAGAAGACGTAGAAAAGTTGTGCAACAACAATTTCATAATTGAAGCTTTCTACCCGGCATGGGTAGCTAATCCCGTACTAGTACCCAAGCCGAACAAAAAGTGGAGAGTATGTATTGACTTCACCGACCTCAACAAAGCGTGCCCAAAGGACTGCTTTTCCACTTCTAAAAATAGATCAACTTATGGTAGCAACAGCAGGATACGAGATATTAAGCTTTATGGATGCCTACTCGGGGTAATCAAATCAAGATGCATCCACCAGACCCAGAACATACAAGTTTCCGAACAGATATGGGTTTGTACTGTTATAAGGTCATGCCATTTGGTCACAAGAATGCCGGAGCTACATACCAACGATTGGTAAATAAAATGTTCAAAGACCAGATTGGATGAAATATGGAAGTGTACGTGGATGACATGCTCATCAAGTCCAAGAAGGCTGGGGGGCATATAGATGACCTAGACGAATGCTTCAAAGTCCTCAGGAAATAAAACATGAAACTCAATCCCATAAAGTGCTTTTTCAGAGTCATCTAGGGTAAATATCTAGACTTTATCGTCAACGCCTGAGGAATTGAAGCCAATCCAAAGAAAATTCAAGCCCTCCTAGATATGAAATCGCCAACAAAAACCAAGGAAAGAGAAAGTTTGAATGGTCGGATTGCCGCACTCGGCAGATTTGTTTCAAAGTCAACAAACAAGTGTGTCCCATTCTTCAACATCCTGTGGGGGAAATAAGCAATTTGAATGGACGAAGGAATGCAAAAAAGCCTTTCAAGAACTAAAAATGCAACTTGCAAAACCTCCTATACTCTCAAAACCTTTGGACGTAGAAGAGTTAGGAATATACCTAGCTATCATAGAACATGTTGTAAGTGACGTGCTGATAAGAGAAGAAAACAATATCCAACACCCGGTCAACTACATCAGGAAAAGGCTCATTGAAGCTGCAGGCCAGTACCCATTGATAGAAAAGTGCATTTATTGCCTAATCCTAGCAATGAGAAAGCTAAGGCCCTACTTTCAAGCCCATCCTGTTCGGGTATACACTGACCAACCATTACGCCAAGTATTGCAAAAACTGAAAACCTCTGGATGGTTGCTCAAATGGGCAGTGGAGTTGGGCCAGTATGAAATTATTTTTCAGCCTCGAACATCGATAAAAGGTCAGGCCTTAGCAGATTTTGTGGTTGAATGTATGGGTAAAGAAGAAAGCACTTCAGAAAGTAACCAAGAGCCAGTACATGTACCTCAGTCGAGCAATAGGGAAGACAAGATGACTTGGAAACTACATGTGGACGGGTGAGCTACGAATCAGTTGTTCACCACAGGAATTTTCCTTGTCACACCTGCGGGGAAACACTTGCACGCTGCGGTCAAATTCAGTTTTAAGGCATCCAATAATGAAGCTAAATATGAAGCTCTTATCGCCGGCCTAAGACTCGCTCGGGAGATGAAAGCCGAACATATCGAGATCTGCAGTGACTTATAGTTGGTGGTAAATCATGTATCCAAAGAGTACGAGGCTCAGGGAGAAAAGATAATAGCATATCTAAGCAAAATACACGACCTACTCGCACAATTCAAAAGTTATGCTCTCAAGCAAATTCCAAGGGAAGAAAACACAACTGCTGATGCATTAGCTCGACTTGCGAGTAGCAATATAAATGATAAAGCAAATATAATCCCCATCCGATTTCTTGAAAAACCTAGTATCATCGGCACGGAAGAGGTTGAAATGATTGATACATCCCTAAACTGGATGACGCCAATAACAGCCTACCTCAACACTGGGGAACTCCCAGATAACAGAAACGAAGCTCGGAAAATGAGGAGAAAGGTTGCACGGTACATCATTGTAGAGGGAGTTATGAATAGAAGAGGATTATCCATGCCACTACTCAGGTGTGTCACACAAGAAGAAGCTACATTACTTTTGTCAGAAGTACATGACGGATTTCATGGCAACCACGCAACCGGGCAGAGTTTATCTAAGAAAATTCTAAGACAATGTTATTTTTGGCCAACCATGATTGAAGATTCCAAGGCCTACGTTAAGAAATGTGGTAAATGCCAGAGATTTTTGAAGATACCTCAGGCACCAGCCAATGAATTAACTCAGATACAAAGTCCTTGGCCTTTCGCCATTAGGGGAATTGACCTGATCGGACAGTTACCCAAAGGCAAAGGCGGTGTGCAGTACGTAGTGGTTGCAGTTGATTATTTTACCAAGTGGACGGAAGCCGAGCCATTGGCAACCATCACGTCCAAAAAAGTGCAAGACTTCGTTATAAAGAACATAATTTGTCGGTTTGGATTACCATACATGATAGTCTCGAACAATGGCAAACAATTTGACAATCAATCCTTCACTGATTTCTGTGCAAACCATGGCATCATAAGAAGTTTCTCCGCAGTGGCACATCCCTAAGCAAACGGTCAAGTTGAAGCAGTCAACAAGACACTCAAGGACACCCTAAAGAAGAAACATGAAGATGCTAAATGAAACGCGCCGGAGGAACTTCCTGAAGTTCTATGGTCATATCGCACAACTGAGAAAACAACAACCGGACAAACTCCATTTGCCATGACATATGGATATGAAGCTATGCTACCCATAGAACTCGAAATGCCATCCCACAAAAGATTAATATATAGCCTAGAGGCCAATCATGTACTCCTTGCAGAGTCACTTGATGAAGTTGAAGAGAAACGAACCGCAACAAACTTAAAACTGATACCCCATCAGCAAAAAGTAGCTCGGTATTTCAACAAAAAAGTGAGAGCACGGAAATTTTTTGTGGGAGATATGGTCCTAAGAAGAGTATTTTTTAACACCAAAGATAGTACGGTAGTTGTGCTCAGACCGAATTGGGAAGGACCATATCAAGTGGTCGAAGTTCTCGAATTAGGGGCATACAAATTGGGCAAGTATGACGAAAAGATGCAACTCGTTTTAGTACCAAGGTATTGAAATGGGGAACACTTAAGAAAATAATACCAGTAAAAGTACCAGGTTGGATGTATTGGAAATTATTTTACCTTAGATCTACTCACAAGTATGTTGATTAACACCCTAAATATGAACTTTCTAAAATGATGAAATAAACACATATAAAGTTTAGTAAACCTTACATTGGGTGCAGCGGAATAATACGACTCCTTCCATTCAGATATCTAGCCCTTGATTCCTTTCTCTAGCAGAGCATTATCATTATCTGAACCTGGATCTCTTTCTCTGATTCTTTAGTGTTGAAACTCCTTCTTGTTGAAAGTCTTTCTTCATGATTTTCCTCACTATGATTGAGGTATCACTTGCTGTGTGTGGGCACTACTCTAATCACTAAGTATTTCGAAATCTTAAAGAAGAAGAGAGAGAGAGAGAGTGGTCGGCCAAGAATAGAGAGAGAGAGGCTCAGGTTTTTCTGAATGAAAAGTGTGAAAGTTAAGTGTAAATTTCCTGAAGCCTTCACTATCCATTTATAGCATTCCACAAGGGTTAGGTTTGAATTATTTGGCATTAAAATAATGAAAATATCAAAGGATAATTCCTATAAAAGTGGTCGGCCATGCAATGTGGATTTGGGCCTCACTTCTTGCAATTTTGCAGTTTTATCTTTTCTTCATCTAATTTTCTCAAAAACGCCAATTTTCTAATTCAACCATTTAAATGCCAATTCTAACTATTTAATAACTATAAATAATTATTAAATAATATTGTCATTTATCATATTTATTAATTGAACCATACAAAGTATCATAATTAACAAATATGCCCCTAAAACTTTTTCTTTACAATTTCGCCCTTACTTAGTGAAAAATTCACAAATAGACATAGTCTAATTTGAGAATTGTAATTGATTAATCAAAACCAATTACATGAGTCTTACAAGAAATATTATCTCAACTAGTGGGGGGACCATGGGTCTATATAACCGAGCTTCTAATAAGCAGATCAAGAATTTATAACCTAAATTCACTGACTTATTAATTCTTCGTTGAATCCACGCTTAGAACTTAGAATTGCACTCTCAGTATATCGAATGCTCTATATGTTCCACCATATAGACATATCATTAGTTATCCATTGTTATAATCCTAATTTGATCAATGATCCTCTATATGAATGATCTACACTTTAAAGGGATTAGATTACCGTTACACCTTACAATGTATTTAATCCTTAAAACACTTAACCCCGTATAAATGATATTTCAGCTTATGTGAAATGAGTACTCCACCATTTATTTTCGTTTGGTCAAGCTCGAAGGAGATCATCCTTTACTTACTATTCGCGAAATAGAAGCTATAGATTCCATGTTTATGTTAGCTCTCCCACTCAATTGCACTACCGTGTTCCCAAAATGTACGTATCACCCTTACCCAAAAGTAGGCTTAACTAACAAATCAAAGAACACGAATAGCCTCCTGAGATTGAGCCTAATCATAACAGGATTAAGATCATTTGATCTAGGATCAACTAGGCGATATTGACTTGAATAGATATTATGGTGAGTTTAATAAATCTAACTCAAAGTTCAATATCAGTCCCTTCCGATGCATACTCCATGCATCCAACATGAGCTTTACTTTAACCAATGTTCTGGAAAGAACATAGCATTTCTCCAAATGCAAGTAAACTCTGTTGTAGATTATCATATCAGTAAAACCCTGTGTCTGATAAATCTAGGAAACTTTATTCACATAGTCAAGTTTACTTTCCAAAGTGTTGACAACACAATAAACAGGATCAAGTATGTGAAAAGGGTTTCAGATGAATTCAAACATTATGTACATATAATCATGAAATAAATCATGTGAACCATGCATCATTAAATGTTATTTCTGATCTATATTAATAAGTAAATCTGATTATATTGAAATGAGTTTTATTTAGGGCATAAAACCCAACAAACTCCCACTTGCACTAATATAAAAAATAAAGTGCATTTCAAATAATCTCAACATCTTGATATACATATCAAGTGTAGTAGTAGTAAACTCCTCGTAATAGGATTTGAAAAGTTGAATTAAACACAACCTTTTCTCCACCATTACTCTTCCTTAATCACAAAATTATTATAATGTGAAATTCCTCTCTATATGTCTACTCTTTTTGGGATATTGGATTCTATACTTTTGGCAACTACTTTTGGTTAATCAGGAAATAACACTAGTAGTTAAGGCAATTCGGATTGGTGCCAAAAATGTATAGAACTTTCCTTAGACTGAATAAGTACATTTCCTGCAACTTTAACATTCAGTCCCTTTCTGGTAGACCTAGAGACTTCAGATAGGTTTTTACACTTCTCCAAAATCACTATTCCACCCCCAGAGTAATCACCATTTTATCAGCAGACTTTCTAGCACAAAGGCAAGTTTTGAAATCTGATGTGGTGTAGTCTAAGAGTTTTAAACACACCCTTATAGACTAACATATAGTTCCTCTTCTTTATCTTAAGATTTACTTGATTGTCTTTCAATGTTCTTCTCCTAGATTAATCTGATACCTACTCATTACTCCCACTCAACAGCAAGTGTCTAGTCTAAGGCATACTAAAGCATATCTGAGACCTCTCACTGTTGATATAAGAAATTCTTTCATGGCTTTATCTTTTCTGGAATAGTTGAGACTTTTCCTTAGATAAATAAAATCTATGTCTAAGAAGTTGTGAAGCTTCTATAGATTGCCATTAGAAAGAAAATGCTTCAGCATCTTACTAAAGTAAGTTGCTTGCATTAGAGTAAGTAATTACCAGGCATACCATAAGCCATAGGTTTAGATAAACTCAAACTTATAATACTAGGAACAGGAAGTTTTGTTAAGTCCATTGAATGGACTTATTAACTAAAATTTCCTTTTATGTCCTTGTAATAGAAAAATTTAGGTTACTCCATGTGAATGAATTAAACCATAGTTCTATTGGCTTTTCTTCTTAGTTTCTTATTTTGACAATCCATTACTTTTTTAAACTCACAATGGATTTTAATCACTAGTGTCTTCCAAGTTATAAGAAGGTGAGTTCCTAGAAACTCTCCCACTACGACAAGGTACTGTGAATTATGTCTAAGAAAACTAAATGGTATTGATCTCTTCGGTTGTGACAAGACAACAGAGGCAGTGGGATCATCATATGTCAAATAAGATGATAGAACACTTTTGGAATCAAGAAAAAAATATCTCCTTTATTTGCTACATTATTTTCACACTTAGTCATTTTCTTAGAAAAGTAGTATTTGTTTAAACAAACACTTTTTTATCTATTGACTATGGGATGGTCCACCCCTAATCACTTAGAATAGCTAACAAACATGCAAACCATGGTTAACAGTTCTAGCTTTTCTTAAGATTTTGATTAGGTCATCCATGAATCTAGTAATGATTTACATTAAGTATACAACCATTGCATCATTCTGAAATTGTATTACCATAGAAGGATTTAGGCAACAACTAGTAACTAATCATCAATATGCAAATCAAAATTTCTGGGGAGGTAAGTTTGGATATAATTCAAAAATCAATTTAATGATCTTTTATCTGCATATCTACTAACTATTTCTCCACCCCTATCAGTTCACAAGATCTTTAACCACTTACCTTAATGGTGTTTCACCATTGCTAGAAATTAATGAAATTTTTCAAACATTTCAAATTTCTTTGCATAATGTATAATCTAGAGTGATCGTTTTAAGAATACAACGAAAAACTCATATCCACCCCTGAATGTACATCCATCTGCGAATGAGATGAACTACTTTCAGTGGATATAGGCATATTAACTCTTTGCAGAGATTGATCTTGTCAAAACCACTATGAACAAGATACAAATGCCATAGATTAATAAAAATGTGGTTGTGTCTTTTTGATGACTAATGTTTAGTTACATTAAAGAGTTATTAGAATAGTGCAAGTGGATCCTGGTCACAGAATACTAAACTCATATTCCATACAGTTTGCATCCATTGATAGAAGATGGATATTAAACACTTGTGAAAGTGTAACTGTATTGTATCCTGGAATTAGAAATATAAGAAAATTTCTGTTTGGAATCTAAAATTAAAGTCAAAGACTTAAATTTATACCAAATATAATGAGTAATTCTATCTTGGACCACCATTACTAATATAAACTCTAAGTTAGATTTGCCCATACAAGTAGGAGATTTCTAAGATTGAGGATTTATATCATTTTGGGATAGAATTTCGGGAATATAATCAAAAGTGTCGTTTAATTTCTTAAAAGAAAATAGAATGACATTAAATGATTTATAGACCATTGATCCAATGATATGTTATTGAGCTAATTCGAAATGAATAAGCTAAGAGGAATTAGAATAATTTCGTTTATAAATAAGAATCCAACGATGCTTCGATTAGCGAGAGTCAAAGTAATCTTATTTATACAATCTTCTTGTTTCATATTGTAAAAATACTAGTCTAAGGTGTCATCAATTGATGAACAGCTAGATGTTGCATATACAATATTTATCTTTCGAGATCTAACACTATTATGTATGTCTAATGGTGAAAATCCATTATGGATTTAACTCATTAGATAAACAAACCAAGTTAGACCAACAATGAAGATTCGAAATTAAACTACAATTTAATAACAGAAAATAACATGGTTCAATATAAATTCATACACAATTAAGAAATTATTAAACATATAGCAAGTAGGAATGACAAGTGAAAATACTAAAACATATAATCCTAAATAATTTCTAAGGTTTTCAACAAACTGATATCAGTGTCCCGTTTAGGCGAGAGTCAAAGCTACCATCCATTAAATAGAGTTGTCAGCTCATCTAAAATGTTAAACATTCTAGCAACCTTTTATTCGATCAAGATTGGAATTCAGCGTTTTCCCGTTTAGGCGAGAGTCAAGGCAATTCTATCTTATGAGCTTCAACCATTGTTTCATAATTTGCAAGTCAAATATGGTCGCCACCATTAGGGTGATCCATACCATATAAAACAGTTACAAACTACTTATCTTTCGAGATTAAACGGTGCGAAATTGCTAATGAACGTTCCTCCATTAGGGAGGATTACTCACTAAAACAAACGCGATGTAAAACCAACAATGGAGATCGAATATCTTAATAATAAAGCTCATTATTTTAAAATGTATTTTCATTATTATTTATAATAAAATATATTCATTAAATATCAAATTTAGAATGAAATATCTAAATTAGAATTTAATTTAATATTTATAAAAATATACTTAGATGGTGATTAAAATAAATTGAATTATTTCCATCTCAGTAGTAATTTTGATATATAAATATTAAGAAAATTATTTAAGTTGTATTAATTTAAATTAATTTGCAACTCAAAATAAATTTTCATGAGAATATATTTATTGTATTTTGAAAAAGAAAGTATAAAAACTTTATATTTTCGAAATACTTAAATAATAATTACTTAGAAAAATACTTCAAGCAAAAATATCATCTATCTAGATTTTTCTTTGACTAATTAATCCAATTTCTAATAATATACTTTAATTCATTTATTTTAAATTAATCAATAAATGAAAAAAATCATTGATTTAAGTTGGTCCAAGAATTAATTAAAATAAATAATTAATTTACAACTTAATCTATTTTTCAAGATAAATTCAAAATCATCTTGCATTATGAAATGCAATTTCGAAAATTGATTAATAAAATAAAGAAAAATTATATTTTGAAAATTATTTAAATTTAGTTGAAAAAATAAATTTCACCTAAAAATAATTTCCTATTTAATAAAATGTCATGTAAAAGAAATATTTAAGTATCATGATGAAAATCAACTTAGATATATAATTTTTCAATTTAATTAAATGTATTAAATTCGAGAAATAAATAATTAAGTGTAGAGAAGGCTTAATTATTAATCTCTAGTTTAATACTAGGAAAAAATATACTTAAAATAAATTGTACCAAAATTAATTATTTAAATAATTAATTTCACAACATATAATATTTTCCTATTTAATATTAGAAATAATAAGTAGTCTAGAAATAACTATCTAGAAAATATCTTATTTGACTAAGTATCTTTTCCACAAGATTTGAAAAAATATCTTGTTTAAGTTGTTTTAGAAGAATCTAAAATCAACTTAAATATCTTTCAAATTAGATTTAATTAAACTTAAAATTAAGTTATAACCACTTAATTCGAAAATATTCCATTTTAAGTTCATATTTGAAAAAATATCAACTTAAAAAATATTAAATAATCTTAGTAACCAATTCCTAAAATTCCTCAACTTAATTTTGAAATTTTAAATCCAAAAGATATTCAGATTTAAGCTGATTAGTTATGGACAACTAAATATCAACTTAAATAGGAATATTTAATGAAAAATTTATATTAAGCTTCAGAAAGAATCTAGATGGTTATAATTCTATATTTAATTAAATACAAGAAAATACATATAGTTTAGCTTAGAATATAAAATTCTTTAATTTATGGTTTTCTTAAATTAATTTCAAAATAAATGAAATTAATTATGTTGCTAATCAATATTATTAGGTTAAACTAATTTAATTAACCTAGTACAGTTATTCAAATCAGGCAAATAGGCCTTCACAATTGGGGTGGTTCATGTGAGGGGGTGCTGGGTTCAGTATGTCATACCCACTACTATGGCTCCCAACTCTCACACAAGGCCCAAAAGAGAGGAATTTGACCTTAAAATGAACAACTGTTATTAATTGAATAGGCCCAAAAACTAAATGGGCCTAAATAAAATCTATCAAAAACTATGATATTTTATTTAGCAACAACAACCTATATGCATTTATAACAAAATTAAACATATAGGCTCACACAGGCACACAATTTGGATGGATCCTATCATGTTGCTAGGTCATACACAGATGAAAGAAGATTGTAATTATACCTGTTACAGATTATTTACTTGACCAAGGGAGCCATGAGTTAAAATCAGATCATTGGATCTGTCAACAAGTTAACCATGGCTATTTGCAATCAAACAATAATAGGTTTTAAAAACTTACAAACAAGCTAAAACACATACTCCTGCAACAAGGTTAGCTGGATAGTTGGATGTAGGATTTATTTAATTTTAAATAATTAAATTTCGAAAAAAAATAATTAAATAAATAAAAAATATATATATTTAATTTTTCAAAAATATTTTAAAATATATATATTTCGAAATTAATTAAAAAATAATATTTAAAATTAAACCTACAATTTTGAAAAATTAGGTTTCAACTAACCTAAATATCATTTCAAAATTTGCTAACTACTTTTTAAAATTTAATGTCATTTTATAAATAAAAATTAAATAAAAATTAAAAAAGATAAATAAATATCTTTTTCATATTTTATGATTTAATTTAAATAAATAAAATAACAAAATTTAAAAATTAGCAAAATATCTTACATCTATTTAAAATATCATGATTCTAGTTATCTTATTTTAAATTTAAATAAGGTTAAATTATTTAAAAATATATATATATTTAATTTAAAAATTTAATATCTGACCTTAAATTTAAAAATAAGATAAGATATAATCAAATTTAAAAATAAGATAGATAATTAAGCAAAAAAGATAGATATTTACTGTTTTTCAAATTCAAATTACAATAATATCATGAATTAAATTTAAAAAATATTAATTAATTTAATTATCATAATTAGAATTGAATTAGGAATAGTAAATGTATAAATACAGAACTACACAAAAAATCGGAAGTTAAATCCATGAAATAGCATGAAAAATCGAAGAAAAACGAAAAAAATGCAAGTTGTACGAACGGTATGCTGTGCATACCCGTCCGCGCACGCAATGGGGATGCATGGGCGAGAGGACACGGCGCAAGGAGGATTTGCATGAAATCCACGTGCGTAAGCCTTGTTGCACGACCCTAGATTTTTTCGAAACTTCAAAAAATCATAACTAATTCAAATAAATCGAAATTGAGTTCTGTAAAAAAATAACTTGCTTAATTTTTTCCAGACTATCCAATAAAAATAATTCCAGAAACAGATATTCAATTATTTTTCACGAAAATTCACAAACATCAATCAATCATCATATAACACTCAATACAACATGATACCATCCAAAACATCAAACAATCATTTTAAAGTCCAAATTTCTTGCAAGCAAATCAATTACCATGGCTCTGAGGCCAGTTATTGGAAATTATTTTACTAGGATCTTAGATCTACTCACAAGTATGCTGATTAACACCCTAAATATGAACTTTCTAAAACGATGAAATAAACACATATAAAGTTTAGTAAACCTTACATTGGGTGCAGCGGAATAATAAGACTCCTTCCATTCAGATATCTAGCCCTTGATTCCTTTGTGTAACAGAGCATTATCAATATCTGAACCTGGATCTCTTTCTCTGATTCTTTAGTGTTGAAACTCCTTCTTGTTGAAAGTCTTTCTTCACGATCTTCCTCACTATGATTGAGGTATCACTTGCTGTGTGTGGGCACTACTCTAATCACTAAGTATTTCGAAATCTTAAGGAAGAAGAGAGAGAGAGTGGTCGGCCAAGAATAGATAGAGAGAGAGAGAGAGAGAGAGAGAGAGAGAGAGAGGCTCAGGTTTTTTTGAATGAAAAGTGTGAAAGTTAAGTGTAAATTTCCTGAAGCCTTCACTATCTATTTATAGCATTCCACTAGGGTTAGGTTTGAATTATTTGGCATTAAAATAATGAAAATATCAAAGGATAATTCCTATAAAAGTGGTCGGCCATGCAATGTGGATTTGGGCCTCACTTTTTGCAATTTTGCAGTTTTATCTTTTCTTCATCTGATTTTCTCAAAAACGCCAATTTTCTAATTCAACCATTTAAATGCCAATTCTAACTATTTAATAACTATAAATAATTATTAAATAATATTGTCATTTATCATATTTATTAATTGAACCATACAAAGTATCATAATTAACAAATATGCCCCTAAAACTCTTTCTTTAGAATTTTGCCCTCACTTAATGAAATATTCACAAATAGACATAGTCTAATTTGAGAATTATAATTTATTAATCAAAACAAATTACATGAGTCATACAAGCAATATTATGTCAACTAGTGGGGGGACCGTGGGTCTATATAACCGAGCTTCCAATAAGCAGATCAAGAATTTATAACCTAAATTCACTGACTTATTAATTCTTCGTTGAATCCACGCATAGAACTTAGAATTGCACTCTCAGTATATCGAATGCTCTATATGTTCCACCATATAGACACATCATTAGTTATCCATTGTTATAATCCTAATTTGATCAATGATCCTCTATATGAATGATCTACACTGTAAAGGGATTAGATTACCGTTACACCCTACAATGTATTTAATCCTTAAAACACTTAACCCCGTATAAATGATATTTCAGCTTATGTGAAATGAGTACTCCACCATTTATTTTCGTTTGGTCAAGCTCGAAGGAGATCATCCTTTACTTACTATTCGCCAAATAGAAGCTATAGATTCCATGTTTATGTTAGCTCTCCCACTCAATTGCACTACCGTGATCCCAAAATGTACGTATCACCCTGACCCAAAAGTAGGCTTAACTAACAAATCAAAGAACACGTAGCTTCCTGAGATTGAGCCTAATCATAACAGGATTAAGATCATTTGATCTAGGATCAACTAGGCGACGTTGACTTGAATAGATATTACGGTAAGTTTAATAAATATAAGTCAAAGTTCAATATCGGTCCCTTCCGATGCATACTCTATGCATCCAACCTGAGCTTTACTTTAACCAATGTTCTGGAAAGAATATAGCATTTCTCCAAATGCAAGTAAACTCTGTTGTAGATTATCATATCAGTAAAACCCTGTGTCTGATAAATCTAGGAAACTTTATTCACATAGTCAAGTTTACTTTCCAAAGTGTTAACAACACAATAAACAGGATCAAGTATGTGAAAAGGGTTTCAGGTGAATTCATACATTATGTACATATAATCATGAAGTAAATCATGTGAACCATGCAACATTAAATGTTATTTCTGATCTATATTAATAAGTAAATCTGATTATATTGAAATGAGTGTTATTTAGGGCATAAAAACCAACAGGATGACCATATCAAGTACGAAATAAAAAAACATTCGTTATTAAGTGAATGGCCTTCTGGGCGGACCACACCCAAAGGTTCTGATAAAATTATCAAGTACTCGGGTTGGATTACAATTTTTGAAAGTACGATTTTTATTTTCTACAATTTGTTTTATTTATGCTAAGCTAAAGATCATATCAGATCAACATAATAGCTTTGATGTAGGTTACTACGGTAACAGACATATTTCCGACCAATAAATGAATAAATATATTTATTTAAATTCAAATTGAGTCGAGTTCATTAGCATGTTATCAATTTACAATCTAGTGCTTACAAAAGGTCTGGTCATACACAAAAATATAAACAAAAAAAAGCATACTTGTGAAAAAATAAGTGACCAAGAGACAAAAGTCTGCTCAGTCACTTGGGGAGCACCTATACATGTACAAAGCATTTGGTAAAAAACAAAAACAAAATGAACATAATTGCACGATGATTATAAACAAGGGATGAAATTCATTGAGAATAACAAAAGCATTCAAATCCAGGATTAAAGGCTGCCCGATCAGCCAGTTGTTCAAAAACTGAAAAAATAATATTCCAAGTTTAAAGATAGCTTGGCCAGTTACCTTGTCTCAAAAGAAGGCCTATTGGCGGAACAGACATAAAAAAAAAAGATTGTAAAAGGAGAGCACTTAAACAGTAGGAGTTCCAGGCTCTTTGTACGGGTCAGCTAGATTTGAAAGGGCTGAAGGATCATCATTTTGGGTAGAAGGAGCCTCAACATTCTGATTGGTAGGAGAGGTGGAACTGGTCACCTTGGGATCCCCGTAGGCTGCCTGAGCACCGCAGTTGTCGAGAAACATGTCTTTGGAAGTGCCCAGATGATCAAAGTTTGCCTTTGGATTGGCCTTCCAAAAGTCATAAAATATCTCTAGACTAGTTGTCTCTAAGGCATTCACCTTCTCCTCGAGCCTCGCCACCTCAGATTTCTGGTTCTTAACCTCAGCCTCGAGTTACTCGTCCTTAGCCTTCTTCTCATCCTCCAACCTACAAAGAAGAGTCTAAAGACCCTCTCTTTCATCTTGAAGACTGGTAACGTCCCGAGACAGAGAAGCAATATTAGCCTCGAGCTTCTAGGTTGATGGCGTCTCCTACAGTTCTCTGGTCAGCTCACCAACTTTGGTCTCAGCAGCCAAAAGTTTCTTATTGACCTCTCCCAGCTCTATCCGCACAGCCCCAAGTTTAACCTGCGCATCCTCGACATCCTTTTTGGCCAAGTCCACTTTCGTTCGCATTGTGTTGGAAATGGCAAGGTTTTTAGCAGTAGTTGACTTAGCTCGGGAATAGGCATATGCCATCTTCAAACCAGTCTATGCGGAAAAAAAGCATTAAAATCTGAACTAGTCAAAGAGGAATAAAAGAAAAACATCAGAAAAGACTTACCCGTGAAAGCTCTTTTAACACTCCTCCCATAACCAGCTCCAAAGACAAGTCATTATCCGCCCCAACCAACTGTTCGTTCACCTCTGGGACCGATTGGCTCACATAGTGGTTGAGCATGTCTCTGCCTCTTTTGGTCTCCGTGTGCAAAACCAAAGGTGGGGCGGGAGCCTTAACTTGTTCAGACCCACTTCTGATCAGCTCGGATCCACCCTTTGCCTGCTCAGGTTCGTGCAAACTCCCTCCTCGGGAACCTTTGGACTTAGTAACTTTCGAGGTAAGATGGTCCACAGCATTTTGTTCTTCATAAAAATCAATGACCTCACCAGCTGGTGCTTTCTCTTTGGACGAAGTCTCACCGCCCTTGGACTTCTTTGCCAGAGGGGATAAGCCTGAGCTTCCCCCACTCTCTTCTTTAGTGCCTCGATCATCTTCTAAGACATTTCTGCACGGAATAAAAACAATATAGTTAGAAGAAGGTATAAAATATACGAAGGCATGAAAATCAAGAAAAATAAATGCATGATGAAGTACTCTACACGCTTGCAGGAGCATCTGCTCGAACAAGCACAGATGGGGCATCATCATCCAAAGAGTCTTCCTCCTCCTCCAGGACAGCTTTTCCCTTTCCCTCTATAAGGGTTGATGATTAGGTAGATCAGGCTCTCTAATTCGAATAGTATGTTTGATGGGCCTCTGCCCGGTCGGGTGGGTTTTCTTCTTCTTGAGTGGCCTCTCCTGCTCAGAATATTCTTGAGCCTCCTTCTCCTGCTCAGAATATTCCTGAGCATACTCCTTGGCTCCTGCATCACCCTTCAACTTAGCCTCACGCTTAAGTTGAATGAGATCCTTCTCTTGCTCAGCTCCCTCAACCCGGCCAGCCTTGGACTTCTTCTTCCACCCCTTCATAGGCTGGGGTATAAAGTCTGCCGGATAAAGCTTGTACTTCACAAAGTTGTCTTCCGATGTCAACAAAGTGATATTCCGAGCAGCATCCGACAGTTGGACAATTTTCTAAGCCCTATCCCTAAGTGCCATTGTGAGGGGTGGACGACAATATATCGGGATATATTGAAACCAAGTATAGGTGGCATCCATGCCTTCCACGAAGTAGTACTCGTCAACAAACCCTTGATCTTGCTAACATCCTTGTCCACGGTGGTCGTCAGCCATTTGAAGTTTGGCTAAGAGAAGTAGAAGTACCCCGACCTCATCTGCTTAGGGGTAGACTTCAAGTTGAAAAACCAATTGACCTTGTGTGGAGATGGCACACCCCATCCTTGAATGGCGTAGAGGACGAACAGGGAAGACAAATACTTAATGCCCTTGGGAGTGAACTGTTGGAAATTATTTTACCAAGATCTAGATTTACTACCATGTATGTTGTTTAACATCCTAATATGAATTTCTAAAACAATGTAATAAACACATATAAAGTTTAAGAAACCTTACATTAATTGCAGCGGAATATAATGATTCCTTCCGTTTAGATGTCTAGCCCTTGATTCCATTCTGTAGCACAACATTATCAAGATCTGAACCTGGATCTCTTTCTCTCCTTCTTGTTGATTGGATTCTTCACAGTCTTACATACTATGATTGAGGACCAACTTGATGAGTGTGGGCACTTACTCAATCACTAATGGCTGAAATTATTTAGTGAAGAAAGGCTATAGGTTTCGAATTGAAGAAGAAAGAAGAAGGAAGAGGTCTCATCTAGGTTTTTAGCTTTGGAGGCATTAGTTTGGATGAAGAGACCATAGCCTTCCTTTTATACTATCTTCAATAGGGTTAGGGTTGAATTATATGGATTAAAAAGGAATAAAATATTGGGCAAAAATAACTTATTGGCCGTGCACTTCAGAGGGCCAATCTCTAGTTACAATTTTGCCACTTTATTTCAACCACTTATTCTTCTTTTCAATAATACCATATTTTCCAATTCAAACCTATAAATGCCAAAACTATTTATTTATTAATTAAAATAATTATCAAATAAAATTGTCATTTATAATATTTAATAATTAGACTCCATAAAGTCTCTTAATTAACAAATAAATCCCAAAACACTATTTCTTCACAATCAAGCCATAACATAGTGAAAAATTCATAAACTAGACATAGTCTAATTTTAGAATTAAAATTGATTAATTAAAATCAATTAACTGAGTCTTACAAGCAGTTTGTCTCAACTAGTATGGGGACTATGGGCCTATATAACTGAGCTTCCAATAAGCAGACCTAGAATTTACTAAGTAAATTCACTAACTTATTAATTCCTTATTGCATCCACCATAGAACTTGGAATTGCACTCTCAGTTACATAAAACACTCTATATGTTCCACGATATGGATACGCTATTAATTATCCATTGTTATAATGCCAATAATCAATGATCCTATATAGATGATCTAGATTGCATAGGGATAAAATTACCGTTACACCCTTTCAATGTATTTTATCCTTAAAACACTTGGCCACCTATAAATGATATTTTAGTCAAATAATATAATCACTAAAATGAGATCTCAATCATTTATCTCTATTCAGTCAAGCTCGAAGGAAATCATCGTTTCACTTCTAAATACCTATAGAAGCTATAGATTCCATATCTATGTTTAGCGCTCCCACTCAATTGTACTACCATATTTCTGTTGGAAATATTTTACCAGGACCTAGATTTACTACCAAGTATGTTTCATTAACATCCTAATATGAATTCTAAAAAAATGAAAATAAACACATAAGAGTTTAAGAAAACCTTACATTGGGTGCAGCGGAATATAATGACTCCTTCCATTCAGATCTCTATTCTGTAGCAGAGCATAATCAAGATCTGAACCTGGATCTCTTTCTCTCCTTCTTTGATGCTGATTTTCTATAGTCTTACATACTATGATTGAGGTACCACTTGATGTGTGTGGGCACTACTCTATCACTCAAGGGTTTCGAAATTTGAGAGAAGAAAAGAGAGAGAAAGTGGTGTGTAGGCTTTTTCTGAAAGAAACAAATGTGCAAAATTATGAGTTTCCTGAAGGCAACACTTTCTATTTATAGAATGCCCTCTAGGTTTAGGTTAGAATTGTGTGGCATGAAAATAATGGAAAAATAAAATGGTAAAAGCCTATGCGTAGTGGGCGGCCCATATAAGGAAATTGGGCCTCACTTTGCAACTTTCCAATTTTGTTATTTTCCATTCCCATTTTCTAAAAAATGCCAATTTTTCAATTTAACAATTCAAATGCAAATTCTAATTATTTAATAACTTAAAAATAATTATTAAATAATATTGTCATTTAATATATTTATTAATTTAGACATATAAAGTATCTTAATTAATAAATAAACCTAGAATCTCTTTTCTTTACAATTTCACCCTTGCTTAGTGAAAATTCATAAAGTAGACATAGTCTAACTTTGAGAATTATAATTGATTAATTAAAAATAATTAACTGAGTCTTACAAGCAGTATGGTCTCAACTAGTTTGGGGACCATGGGTCTATATAATCGCGCTTCCAATAAGTCGAACTGAATTCACCAAGTAAATTCCCTAACTTATTAATTCCTTATTGAATCCACTCTTAGAACATGGAATTGCACTCTCAGTCATATAGAACGCTCTATATGTTCCACGATATAGATACGTCATTAGTTATCCATTGTTATAATCCTAATTTGATCAATGATCCTCTGTATAGATGATTTACACTGTAAAGGGATTAAATTACCGTAACACCCTACAATGTATTTTATCCTTAAAACACTTAACCCTGTATAAATGATATTTCAGCTAAGTGAAATGAGTACTCCACCATTAATTTTCGTTTGGTTAAGCTCGAAGGAAATCATCCTTTACTTTCTATTCGCCAGATAGAAGCTATAGATTCCATATTTATGTTAGCGCTCCCACTCAATTGCACTACCGTGTTCGCAAAATGTACGTATCACCCAGACCCAAAAGTAGGCTTAACTAACAAATCAAAGAACACGAATAACACTCTTGAGATTGAACCTAATCATATCAGGATTAAGATCATTTGATCTAGGATCAACAGGTGATATTGGATTGAATAGATATCACGGTAAATTTTAATATATCTAATCAAAGTTCAATATCGGTCCATTCCGATGTATACTCCATACATCGGATACTGGTAAACTTTGCCAATGTCTTGGAAAGGACATAACACTTTTCCAAGGTGTAAGAATACCTATCGCTAATTATACCATGTCATTCTAAATCCAGTGTTCTGACAAATCAGGAAATAAACTTTTGAACATATAATTAAGATTATATTCCACTGTGCTGACAACACTATAATCATTAACAAATTCATGTGTTCTGGACTTAAATGGAATTCATAGATTATATATATAATCATGAAATAAATCATGTGAACAATGCAACATAAAATGTTATTTCTGATCTTTATTAATAAGTAAATCTGATTATATTGAAATGGGTTTTATTTAGGGCACAAAACCCAACAAACTCCCACTTGCACTAATATAAAACAAAATGTGCATTTCAAATAATCTCAGCACCTTGATATATAAATCAAGTGTAGTAGTAGTAAACTCCTCGTAATAGGATCTGACAGGTTGAATTAAACACAACCTCTTCTCCACCATTACTCTTCCTTAATCACAAAATTCTTAATAATGTGAAATACCTCTATATGTCTACTCTTTTGGGATACTGGATTCTATACTTTTGGCAACTACTCTTTGGTTATTCAGGAAGTAACACTAGTAGTTAAGGCAAGTTGGAACGGTGCCACAAAAGTATAGAACTTTCCTTAGACTGAATAAGTACCTTTCCTGCAACTTTAACATTCAGTCTCTTTCTGGTAGACTAAGAGACTTCAGATAGGTTTTTACACTTCTCCAAAATCACTACTCCGCCCCCAGAGTAATCACCATTTTATCAGCAGACTTTCTAGCACAAAGGCAAGTCTTGAAATCTGATGTGGTGTAGTCTAAGAGTTTTAAACACACCCTAACTGACTAACATATAGTTCCTCTTCTTAATCTTAAGACTTACTTGATTGTCTTCCAATGTTCCTCTCCTGGATGATACCTACTCATTACTCCCACTCAACAGTAGGTGTCTGGTCTAAGGCATACTAAAGCATATCTGAGACCTCTCACCGTTGATTTAAGAAATTCTTCCATGGCTTTATCTTTTCTGGAATAGTTGAGACTTTTCCTTAGATAAATAAAATCTATGCTTAGAAGTTGTGAAGCTTCTATAGATTGCCATTGGAAAGAAAATGCTTCAGCATCTTACTAAAGTAAATTGCTTGCATTAGAGTAAGTAATTACCAGGTATACCACAAGTCATAGGTTTAGATGTTAAGTCCATTGAATAGACTTATTAACAAAAATTTCCTTTTATGTCCTTGTAATAGAAAACTTTAGGTTACTCCATGTGAATGGATTAAACCATAGTTCTCTTGGCTTTCTTCTTAGTTTCTTATCTTGAAAATCCATTACTTGTTTAAACTCACAATGAATTTTAATCACTAGTGTCTTCCAAGTCATAAGAAGGTGGATTCCTAGAAACCCTCCCACTACGACAAGGTACCGTGAATTATGTCTAAGAAAACTAAATGGTACTGACCTCTTCGGTTGTGTTAAGACAACAGAGGCAGTGGGATCATCTTGTAACGAATAAGATGATAGAACACTTATGGAATAAAAAAAAACATTATCTGTTGGGTTTTATGCCCTAAATAAAACTCTTTACAATCTGATTAGTTATCAACATAAGAAATTTGAAGTGATTGATGTTTGCATGAATTCTACATGCTAATGGTTTAATATGTTTATTACATTCATACACACAAAATCAGTTAAATCCCGATCATATGTTTATTCACAATTACAGTATCATCAACACAGTGAAATGTGATTGTGATCATATGTATCAAAAGTTTTGGTCCCTGTTTCATCAGTGTTATTGGATTTACACTAATGTGATAATCAGCGATGATGTGTATGTTGGGTTTTATGCCCTAAATAAAACTCATTACAATCTGATTAGTTATCAATTTGGAAGTGAAGTATGTTTACATGTATGTTACATGTTTATGGTTTAATACATATACTTGATATGTGCACAAAATCAGTTAAATCCAGAACATATAGTTATTCACAATTACAGTATCGTCAATACAGTGGAATGTGATTGTGATTATATGATTCAAAAGATTTGGTCCCTGTTCATCAGTGTTTTGGATTTACACTGATGTGATAATCAGCGATGAAGTATACTTACACTTGGAGTAAGTGTTATGTTCTTTCTAGAACATTGGCAAAGTATACTGGTTTCGAATGCATGGAGTATGCATTGGACTGGACCGATATTGAACTTGGTTAAAGATATTGTAAACTTACCGTTGTATCTTTCCAAGTCAATATCAGAAGTTGATCTTAGATTAAGAGAATCTAAATCCTTATATGCTTAGGCTCAATCTCAGGAGTGCTATTCTTGTTCTTTGATTTATTAGTTAAAGCCTGCTTTGAGTCAGGATAATACATATATTTTGGGAACATGATAGCATAACTGAATAGGGAGTGCTAAACATAAATGAGATAGCATATTGATATCGTGAAACATATGATATGCTCTATATAAGTCTGAGAGTGCAATTCCAAGTTCTAAGAGTGGATTCAACGAGGAATTAATAAGTTAGGGATTTACTTGGTAAATCGGTTCAACTTATTGGAAGCTCAGAATATAGATCCATGGTCCCCATTCTAGTTGAGATTATACTGTTTGTAGGACTCTATAATTGATTTATGATTAATCAATTATAATTCTAAAAGTTAGACTATGTCTAATTTGTGAATTCTCACAGTTTAGGGATGAAATCGTAAAAAAGAGGGTTTCTAGGTTTAATTATTAATTATGAGACTTTGCATGTCTGAATTAATAATTAATTTTAAACGGCAATATTATTTAATAATCTATTTTAGTTATTAAATAATTGATTTTGGCATTTAAATGATTAGAATTGGAAAAATGGAATTTTTGGAGAAATAGAAATAAAATTGAGGAAACTGCAAAATCAATGTGAGGCCCATTCACACCATGGCCGGCCACATCATTGCCTTTTCCCAATTATTATTTTTCAATTTAATTTGTCATTTAATTGCTAATCAAAGCCTAGCCTAAATAGGAAAGTGGTGAATCACACTAAATAAGGCAGTTATTCTATTACACAGTAAAAGAGGAAACTGTTTATTTGGAAAGTTGTGGTCTTCTCTTTTCCTATTTATAGCAGCCCCTCTCCTCTCTTTGTATGCATGTGTTTGCTTGAGAAAACTTTGCTTTGCAAAGTGTATCACACGAAATTAAGAGAGAAAAACAAAGAGAGATTTCGAAATTCCCTAGTGAGAGAGAAGTGCCCACTCACATCATTCAGTATCTCATCATAGTTTGGAAGACTGTGAAGGATCACATCCAACTGAAGAACTTTCGGGCTCAGATCTTGATTATACTCTGCTACAGACAGGAATCCAGGGTTAGAGATCTGAGTGGAAGGAGACATAAATTCCGCTGCAATCACTGTAAGTTATTCTTAACTTTTATGTGTTTAGTTCATCGTTTTAGAAGTTCAATATTAGGTTGTTAAATCAACATACTTGCAAATAGATCTAAGATCCTGGATAAATATAATACCAACAACTGGTACCAGAGCCAGGTTATTGATTTGCTTGCAAGAAATTTGGACTTAAAACGATTTGCTTGTGATTTGGATGGTTTCATGTTGTGTCATATTGATGATTGATTGATGTTTATGAATTCTGGGAAAAATAATTGATTGTCTGTATCAGGAATTATTTTTATTGGATAGTTTGGAAAATTCTAAGCAATTTACTTTTTTACAGAACTCGATTTCGATTTAATTTGAATTAGTTATGAATTTTTGAAAATCGGGAAAAACCTAGGTGGTGAGCACCTCCCCTACGCGCGCGGAAATCATGCGCAGGGTGCTTGCGCCCAGATTTCTGGGCTGTGGCTCCTCTCCCACGCGCGCAGACAGCATGCTTTGCATGCTGTCCGTACCACCTGCTATTTTCTTCGTTTTCTTCGATTTTTCATGCTATTTCATGGAATTAAATTCCGATTTTTTGTGTAGTTTTGTATGTTGATTTTTGTTTTTCAAATTTCAAATCTAATTTTAATTTTTAAAATTAATTTTAGATATTAGTGCAATTTGATTTTGAAAATGGGAAAAATCAAGTTTTGCTTACCTTTTTCTTATTTCCTTTAAAATTTGATTATTTTATTTTTTTTAAGGTCAAATATTATTTTTTTTGTAACTTGACCTTAATTAAAATAAGATCCTAATAATCATGATAATTTTAAAAGAGGAAATAAGGTATTTTTGTTAACTTTTAAATTTTGTTATTTTTCAATTAAATTAAATTGTAAAATAAGAAAAGGGTATGTATTTACCATTTTCTATTTTATTATTTAATTTATTAAATAACATGAAATTTAAAAGGAAAGTTAGCAATTTATTTTGAAATGACATTTAGGTTACCCAAAACCTAATTTTTCAAAATTGTAGGTTTAATTTTAATATTATTTTTCGAAATATAGATTTAAAATTAAATAAATCCTACATCCAACTATCCAGATCTAACCTTGTTGCAGGAGTATGTGTTTTAGATTGTTTGTAAGTTTTTTCTAAAACCTATTATTACTTGATCTAAATTGCCAGGGTTAACTTGTTGACAGATCAAATGATCTGATTTTAACCCATGGTTCAATTGATGATAGATCAAGTTGATAATTTGTAACAGGTAATTTTTACAAACTTCTTTCATCTGTGTATGACCTAGTAACATGATAGGATCCATCCAAATCTGTGTGCCTGTGTGAGCCTAGATGTTTAATTTCTATTATAGATACATATAGGTTGTTGTTGCTAAATAAAATGTCATAACCTGATAGATTTTATTTAGGCTCATTTAGTTAATGGGCCTATTCAATTAATAACAGTTGTTCATTTTAAGGTTAAATTCCTCTCTTTTGGGCCTTGTGTGAGAGTTGGGAGCCTTAGAAGTGGGTGCGACATACTGGACCCAGCCCCCCCTCACATGAACAACCCCAATTGTGAAGGCCCATTTGCCTGATTTGGATAACTGTGCTAGGTTAATTATATTAGTTTGACCTAATAAAAATTGAATAGCAACATAATTAATTTCTTTGAAATTAATTTAAGAAAAACATAGTTTAATGAATTTCATTTCTGGATAAACTATTTGTATTTTTCTTGTATTTAATTAAATAAAGAATTTTAACTAACTAGATTCTTTCTGAAACTTACTTTATTATTTCATTAAATATTCTTATTTAAGTTATGAATTAGTAATTACTATTTTTTTTAATAACTTAAATTTGAATATATTTTGATAATAATATTAAGCTGAGGAATTCTAGGAATTAGTTATTGAAGATTCTTAAAAGATATTATTTTAAGTTGGTTTCAAACTTAAAAGGGGAATATTCTTAAATTAGGTAGTTACCACCTAATTTTGATATTTAATTAA
The DNA here is from genome assembly GCF_029168945.1 of Cannabis sativa. Taxonomy (NCBI): domain Eukaryota; kingdom Viridiplantae; phylum Streptophyta; class Magnoliopsida; order Rosales; family Cannabaceae; genus Cannabis; species Cannabis sativa. The sequence continues at coordinate 28,723,797 of NC_083602.1, read as the reverse complement.
ATGATGTTTGGAAAATTTTAAGTTAGTAAATTATAGATTCTTTCTATAATAACTTAAATCAGATATTTTCCAAATCTTGAAAAGATACTTAGTAGAATTGAGATATTTTCTAGATAGTTATTTCCATACTAATTATTATTTCTAATCTAGGAAAATATCATTGATTGTGAAATTAATTGGTTAATAATTAATTTTGGTACAATTCAATTAAGGATATTTTTCCTTGTATTAAATTGGAAATTAATGATTAAGCCTTCTCTATACTTAATTATTTATTTCCTGAATTTAATACATTTAATTAAATTGAAAATTAAATGTCTAAGCTGATTTTCATAATGATACTTAGATATTATTATTTTCATGATATTTAATTAAATAAGAAAATTATTTTAAGTTGGGTATTTCCATAACAACTTAAATTTGAATAATTTTCATAATATATTTTATTTATTTTATTAATCATTTTTCAAAATAGCATTTAATTATGTAAGATGATTTTGAATTTATCTTGAAAGATAGATTGAAGTTGTAAATTAATTATTTTAATTAATTTTGAATCAACTTAAATCAATGATCTTTTCATTTAATGATTAATTTAAAATAAAGGAACTGAAATATATTATTAGAAATTGGATTAATTAGTCAAGAAAATCTAGATAGATAATATTTTTGCTTAAGGTATTTTTTCTAAGTAAAGTTTGATTTATTTTAAATGTATTTCGAAAATTGTATATTTTTGGAAATACAATATATATATATATATTTGTAGAAAATTTTAATTTGAGTTGCAAATTAATTTAAATTAATACAACTTAAATTATGTAATTTCCTTAATATTTGTTGGAAAATTAACACTAAGATGGAAATAATTCATTTTCTTAACCATCTAAGTTTAATTTTACAAATATTAAATTTTATTTAGATTCTATTCTAAATTTAAAATTTAATAAATATATATAGATTTAAAATAAATCAATAATAGAAGAAAATACAATTTAAACAATGAGCTTTATTATTTTGAGATATTCGATCTCCATTGTTGGTTTTACATAGCTATTGTTTTAGTGAGTAATCCTCCCTAATGGAGGAACGTTCATTAGCAAGTTAGCGTCGTTTAATCTCGAAAGATAAGTATGTTTGTAAGTGTTTTATATTAGTATTAACCACCCTAATGGTCGGTACTGTATAAGACTTACAAACATATGAAACAATGGTAGAAGCTCATGAAATAAGAATGACCTTGACTCTCGCCTAAACGGAACAACGTCGGATTCTCTTTTCGATCGAATAAAAGGTTGCTAGAAGGTTTGCTATTCTAGATGAGCTGACAACTCTATTCAATGAATGATAGCTTTGACTCTCGCCTAAACGGGACACTGATATCAGTTTGTTGAAAACCTTGGAAATTATTTAGGATTGAATTTTTTTTTGTATTTTCTCTAGTCATTCCTACTTGCTGTATGCTGATAATTTCTAAATAAGATTTTGTGATAAACCATAACTGATATCTATGTATTATCTTGTAGTATCCTGAATTGAAATGTCAAATCCCATGTTGTCACTCTTAACTGAAAAATAAGCTAAATGGGTCTAACTTCCCAAAATGGAGAGAGAACATTCATATTGCTCTCATAGGTGAAAGTGCCTCGTTTGTGTTGACTGAGCCGTCCCCTGAGCAGCCAAGTGACAATGCAACCAAAGCTGTAAAAGAGAAGTTTGAGCGTTGGCATAATGCTAACAATAAAGCTCGTTACTTCATGCTTTCCAACATGGTTGACACCTTGAAAACAAGGTTTGCAAACAACATCACGAGTGCGAAATCATGACGCAGTTAACTGAGCTATTCGGTATGGCATCTATTCAGTCTCGTTTCGACGCGACTAAGAAATTCATCAATGCACGGATGGAAGCCCATCAGAATGTGCGTGATCACCTTCTCCAGATGGCTAGTTATTTCCAAGAAGCCCAGAATCATGGTGCTGAAATGGATCAGACTACTCAAGTGAGTCTCATCTTGAATAGCCTGACTCCAGATTTTCTGCCCTACACATCAAATTATGTCATGAATAAGAAGGAACAGGACTTTCATACTTTAGTCAATGACCTTCAGACATATGAAAATTTGATTGGAGGTCCCAAGAAAAGAGGGAATAAACCTCAGAATTCTAGAAATGGTAATAAGACAAGTAATCCTGAAGCACTTGTTGCTTCTACTTCCAAATCCCATCATAAGAAGAAGTGGAAAAATGCCAAGAAGCGAGCTCAAGCTGCGAATGCAGCTAGGAACAAAAATGCTGGAGCTTCTGGCAATACACAAAAAGGAAAATGTTTCTACTGCAATGAGAAAGGCCATTGGAAATCCCAATGTCCTAACTATCTCGCAAAGAAACAAGGTATTTTCTTTATAAACTGATGTGTTTTTAGTGAATTATTATCCTTTTGGATTAATAATTCTGGACTACTAACCTTGTTTATTATTCTTCTTATAGCTAAAGCTTCTTAAACTCGGGTGCTGTCTTAACGAGTTGGAATAGAAAGCTGGATGGTGGATGGAGATTGTCTATAATAAAGAAGAAGCTCTTTCATTTGAATTAATTGTTTAGTTTTTCAAACAATTTGGATTTCAAGTTTTGGGATCTTAACTCCCTGTTTGGTTCTCATAAATATTGCAAACAATTTTTGGTTTATAATAAAATATTTTTTTTAATTATTGCAATTTATGAGTTGAGCTTCAGTTCTTTATTTTATCTATTACCGATTATTATATTTATTATGTTTGAATGTGTATGTGTTTTTATTATTGATGCAAATTCAAAAAGTATTTAAACTCTTTACAGAGTTATTACTACATAAACACTTGAAGTTATTTCTATGTTTATGAATAATTGTTGGTTTCAAAAACAATTATTTGAGAATTTGTTTAATAAAAAGATCTTTTGATCTGATAGGGGTGGAGAAAAGTTAAGAATAATATGCAGTTCAAACGACTTTTTATATCTAATGAACTCTGGATTATATTCAACTCCACAGACTCTCTATCACACTTAGAGATTTACAACCTTTAGGGGTGGACCATAATCTCTATAAACTTAGGGCTGGACTTTATTCTAAAGTACCCTTTGTGACACATAATTTTAAACATGAAAATAATATAATAAATTAGCTATTATCAGAACAAATCCTTGATCTTGATTATATGTTCCAGTTTAGATTTACTGTTGCAATAGTTATTGATACCATTAAAGTTCTTTGATAATGTTTCACATTACCTTGGTTGAGTGGGAGAATATTAAAATTCTTTACCCATCTTCGTTTGGTTGATAATTGTGATAGGAACTTAAGAACACCTCTGATAAAAACAAGTCTAACCATTCACATGGATAGAAATAACTTATCAGAATTATGAGAGTAAGATAGAAGAATTCTTGCATAGTCTATTCGAAAGACTGATTCAAGATGTCTATTTCTCATAACATTTTGTGGTATCTTGATTTGATTGCTTAAATCTCTAGCAAGTATTTTTCACTTCAAATACTAGACTGCTATGTTGTTGAACTAATCTTAAAGAAACTTACAGTTTCGGCTTAAGATAATAAGTCACAACGAGATGTTCCCAGAAACAATAGTAAAAAGGTTAAAAGTTTCTAACCGGACATCTGCTATTGAGTGGGAGCCATCTGAGATGTAATCAAATGGGGAACATTAGGGGACAATCAAGAAAGATTTACAAAAGTGACGTATATGTTATTAAGGAACTATTCATTAGTGATCCTGATATGCACACGGACTCATTGTGAGATGGTGGTTACTCTGGGGGTGGAGGAATCATTATAGAAGAGTGTTAAAACTCATCTATAATAATTCAAGCTTCATCAGAGAAGATATAACTTTGTAAATTCAAAATTACCAGAAAGTTATTTTACTGAAGAAAGTTCTACACTGCTTTATCTCAATTCCAAATTTTAAAATTTGAGAGATATGTCTTCTAGTTGTTCAGATGTACTTAATGGGCAGTAAGGATTTCAGTATCCCTTGACGAGTAAAGCATAAGTTAGGGAAGGTTTCATGTCTCTCATGAACCTGATTCCAGATATATGGGTGGATTCAAAGATACTACACTTGATCAGAGGATCAAGACAAAAGATTGATTGTAATGCACTACTTGTTTTATGTTAGTGCAAGTGGGAGTTTGTTGGGTTTTATGCCCTAAATAAAACTCATTACAATCTAATTAGTTATCAATTTGGAAGTGAAATATGTTTACATGTATGTTACATGTTTATGGTTTAATACATATACTTGATATGTGCACAAAATCAGTTAAATCCAGAACATATAGTTATTCACAATTACAGTATCGTCAATACAGTGGAATGTGATTGTGATTATATGATTCAAAAGATTTGGTCCCTGTTCATCAGTGTTTTGGATTTACACTGATGTGATAATCAGCGATGAAGTATACTTACACTTGGAGTAAGTGTTATGTTCTTTCTAGAACATTGGCAAAGTATACTGGTTTCGAATGCATGGAGTATGCATTGGACTGCATCGATATTGAACTTGGTTAAAGATATTGTAAACTTACCGTTGTATCTTTCCAAGTCAATATCAGAAGTTGATCTTAGATTAAGAGAATCTAAATCCTTATATGCTTAATCTCAATCTCAGGAGTGCTATTCTTGTTCTTTGATTTATTAGTTAAAGCCTGCTTTGAGTCAGGATAATACATATATTTTGGGAACATGATAGCATAACTGAATAGGGAGTGCTAAACATAAATATGGAAATCTATAGCTTCTACTGGTGTATAGAAGTAAAGTGATGATTCCTTTTGAGCTTAGTTAAATAGAAGTAAATGGATGAGCTCTTGTTTCAGTGACTATATATTAGATCACTAAAACATCATTTACAGGTAACTAAGTGTTCAAATGGGCAAAATACATTGAGGGGTGTAAACGATAAATTGGCCCCGTCTCAATGTAAATCATCTATATAGAGGATCTCTAAATCACATTAAGATTATAACAATGGTTAAATGAGATAGCATATTGATATCGTGAAACATATGATATGCTCTATATAAGTCTGAGAGTGCAATTCCAAGTTCTAAGAGTGGATTCAACGAGGAATTAATAAGTTAGGGATTTACTTGGTAAATCGGTTCAACTTATTGGAAGCTCAGAATATAGATCCATGGTCCCCATTCTAGTTGAGATTATACTGTTTGTAGGACTCTATAATTGATTTATGATTAATCAATTATAATTCTAAAAGTTAGACTATGTCTAATTTGTGAATTCTCACAGTTTAGGGATGAAATCGTAAAAAAGAGGGTTTCTAGGTTTAATTATTAATTATGAGACTTTGCATGTCTGAATTAATAATTAATTTTAAATGGAAATATTATTTAATAATCTATTTTAGTTATTAAATAATTGGTTTTGGCATTTAAATGATTAGAATTGGAAAAATGGAATTTTTGGAGAAATAGAAATAAAATTGAGGAAACTGCAAAATCAATGTGAGGCCCATTCACACCATGGCCGGCCACATCATTGCCTTTTCCCAATTATTATTTTTCAATTTAATTTGTCATTTAATTGCTAATCAAAGCCTAGCCTAAATAGGAAAGTGGTGAATCACACTAAATAAGGCAGTTATTCTATTACACAGTAAAAGAGGAAACTGTTTATTTGGAAAGTTGTGGTCTTCTCTTTTCCTATTTATAGCAGCCCCTCTCCTCTCTTTGTATGCATGTGTTTGCTTGAGAAAACTTTGCTTTGCAAAGTGTATCACACGAAATTAAGAGAGAAAAACAAAGAGAGATTTCGAAATTCCCTAGTGAGAGAGAAGTGCCCACTCACATCATTCAGTATCTCATCATAGTTTGGAAGACTGTGAAGGATCACATCCAACTGAAGAACTTTCGGGCTCAGATCTTGATTATACTCTGCTACAGACAGGAATCAAGGGTTAGAGATCTGAGTGGAAGGAGACATAAATTCCGCTGCAATCACTGTAAGTTATTCTTAACTTTTATGTGTTTAGTTCATCGTTTTAGAAGTTCAATATTAGGTTGTTAAATCAACATACTTGCAAATAGATCTAAGATCCTGGATAAATATAATACCAACAGTGTACTTACACTTGGAGTAAGTGTTATGTGTTGGAAATTATTTTACCAGGATCTTAGATCTACTCACAAGTATGTTTATTAACATCCTAAATACGAACTTTCTAAAACGATAAATTAAACACATATAAAGTTTAAGAAACCTTATATTGGGTGCAGCGGAATAATATGACTCCTTCCGTTTAGATATCTAGCCCTTGATTCCTTTCTGTAGCAGAGCATTATCAATATCTGAACCTGGATCTCTTTCTCTGAATCTTTGATGCTGAAACTCCTTTGCTGATGATCTTTCTTCACGATCTTCCTCACTATGAATGAGGTATCACTTGATGTGTGTGGGCACTACTCTAATCACTAAGGATTTCGAAATTCAAAGGAAGAAGAAAGAAGAAGTGGTAGCTAAAGATAGGGAGAGAGAGAGAGGCTCAGTTTTTCTGAATCAGAAGAAGTGTTTTTCCTGAAGCCTTCACTATCTATTTATAGCATTCCACTAGGGTTAGATTTGAATTATATGGCATTAAAATAATGAAAAAATCAATTTAAAACAGCTACAAAGGTGGTCGGCCATACACTTAGTGGATTGGGCCTTGTTTTTGCAATTTTGCAATTTTAACACCTTTTGTATCTGATTTTCTCAAAAATACCAATTTCCTAATTCAACCATTTAAATGCCAATTCTAACTATTTAATAATTATAAATGATTATTAAATAATATTGTCATTTATCATATTTATTAATTGAACCATACAAAGTATCATAATTAACAAATATGCCCCTATAAACTCTTTCTTTACAGTTTCGCCCTTACTTAGTGAAAAATTCACAAATAGACATAGTCTAATTTGAGAATTATAATTGATTAATCAAAACAAATTACATGAGTCTTACAAGAAATATTATCTCAACTAGTGGGGGGACCATGGGTCTATATAACCGAGCTTCCAATAAGTGGATCAAGAATTTAGCACTAAAATTCACTAACTTATTAATTCTTCGTTGAATCCACGCATAGAACTTAGAATTGCACTCTCAGTATATAGAATGCTCTATATGTTCCACCATATAGACACATCATTAGTTATCCATTGTTATAATCCTAATGTGATCAATGATCCTCTATATGAATGATCTACACTATAAGGGATTAGATTACCGTTACACCCTACAATGTATTTATTCCTTAAAACACTTGACCCCGTATAAATGATATTTCAGCTTATGTGAAATGAGTACTCCACCATTTATGTTCGTTTGGTCAAGCTCGAAGGAGATCATCCTTTGCTTACTATTCGCCAGATAGAAGCTATAGATTCCATGTTTATGCTAGCGCTCCCACTCAATTGCACTACCGTGTTCCCAAAATGTATGTATCACCCTGACCTAAAAGTAGGCTTAACTAACAAATCAAAGAACACGAATAGCCTTTCAAGATTGAGCCTAATCATAACAGGATTAAGAACATTTGATCTAGGATCAACTAGGCGATATTGACTTGAATAGATTTTACGGTAAGTTTAATTAAATCTAAGTCAAAGTTCAATATTGGTCCCTTCCGATGCATACTCCATGCATCCAACCTGAGCTTTACTTTAACCAATGCTCTGGAAAAAACATAGCACTTCTCCAAATGCAAGTAAACTCTGTTGTAGATTATCATATCAGTAAAACCCTATGTCTGATAAATCTAGGAAACTTTATTCACATAGTCATGTTTACTTTCCAATGTATTGACGGCACAATAAACAGGATCAAGTATGTGAAAAGGGTTTTAGATGAATTTATACATTATGTACATATAATAATGAAATAAATAATGTGATCCATGCAACATTAAATGTTATTTCTGATCTATATTAATAAGTAAATCTGATTATATTGAAATGAATTTTATTTAGGGCATAAAACCCAACATTATGTTCTTTCCAGGACATTAGTAAAGTATACTAGTTTCGAATGTATGGAGTATACATTGGACTGGACCGATATTGCAACTAAGTTAAGATATTACAAACTTACCGTTATACATATCTTTCCAAGTCAATATCAGTAGTTGATCTTAAGATTAAAAGAATCTAAATCCTGATATGCTTAGGCTCAACTCAGAAGTGTTATTCATGTTCTTTGATTTATTAGTTAAGCCTACTTTTAGGTCAGGGTGATACGTATATTTTGGGAACATGATAGTATGATTGAGTGGGAGTGCTGAACATAAATATGGAATCTATAGCTTCTACTGGTGTATAGAAGTCAAGTGATGATTCCCTTCGAGCTTAGCAAATAGAAGTAAATGGATGAGCTCTTGTTTAACTGACTAATTATTAGATCACTGAACACCATTTACAGGTAGCTAAGTGTTTTAAGGGGCAAAATACATTGAGGGGTGAGAACGGTAAAGAAATCCCATCTCGATGTAGATCATCTATATAGAGGATCTTTAAATCACAATAAGATTATAACAATGGTTAAATGAGATAGTATATTGATATCGTGGAACATACAATATGCTCTATATAAGTCTGAGAGTGCAATTCTAAGTTCTAAGAGTTTCTAGGTTTATTTATTTATTAATGGACTTTATATGTCTAATTAATAATTAAATTAAATGACAATATTATTTAATAATCTATTTTAGTTATTAAATAATTAGTTTTGGCATTTAAAAGGTTAGAATTGGAAAATTGGCGTTTTTGAGAAAATAGAGATAAAATTTGATAAAACTGCAAAATCAAGTGAGGCCCATTATAACACCATGGCCGGCCACTTAAATGAGGTTTTTCAAATTAATATTTTCAATATTTTAATGTCAAATAAATCCTAACCTAAACCTAGTAGTTGGCTATAAATAGAAAGTGATGGCTCAGTCACATAACATGCTTTCATTAGTAATCTGACAGAAATTTCTCTCTTCAGAAAAACTGAGCCTTCCCCACTTTCTATACCTGGCCGAAACCCTCTCTCCTCTTTTCTCCTTGATAAATTTCGACCCTAGTGAAAGAGTAAGTGCCCACACACAGCAAGCAGTAACTCAATCATAGATTGGAAGACTGTGAAGGATCAAACTTGAAGAAGAAGGACATTCGGGCTCAGATCTTGATTATACTCTGCTAAAGAAAGGATTCGAGGATTAGAGATCTGAGTGGAAGGAGACATTAATTCCGCTGCATCAATGTAAGGTTTTCTTAACTTTATATGTGTTTAATTTATCGTTTTAGAAAGTTCATATTTAGGGTGTTTAAACAACATACTTGTGAGTAGATCTAAGATCCTGGTAAAATAATTTCCAACAACTGGCCTCAGAGTCATGGTAATTGATTTACTTACATAAAATTTGGACTTTAAAACGATTGTTTGTTTGTTTTTGGATGGTATCATGTTGTATTGAGTGTTATTTGATGATTGATTGGTGTTTGTAAATTTTCGTGAAAAATAATTGCGATTCTGTCTCTGGAATTATTTTTATTGGATAGTATGGAAAAAATTAACCAAGTTAGCCTTTTACAGAACTCAATTTCGATTTTATTTGAATTAGTTATGAATTTTTGAAGATTTGAAAAAATCGGGGCTGTGCTGAAATTTTCCTGCGATCGCAAATCTGTCCTTACAGTTGACAATTTTTTCGTTTTTCTTTGATTTTTCATACTTTTTCATGGAATTAACTTCCGATTTTTTGTATAGTTTTGTATATATACTATTACTATTCCTAATTCAATTCTAATTATCATTTTGAATTAATTTAATATTTTTTAAATTTAATTCAAGATATTAGTGTAATTTGAATTTGAATAGAATTAGTATCTATCTTCTTGCTTAAAAATCTATCCTATTTTTAAATTTGATTATATTTTATCTTATTTTTAAATTTAAGGTCAGATTTTATAAATATTTTTTTTTAAAATCAAATATTTTTTAGATATTTTGACCTTATTTCAATTTAAAATAAGATATTTATAATCATGTAATTTTAAATAGATGTAAGATATTTTGCTAACTTTTAAATTTTGTTATTTTATTTATTTAAATTAAATTTAAAATCTGATAAGATATTTCATTTATCTTTTCTAATTTTTATTTTTAAAATAACATTTAATTTTTTAAAAGTAGTTAGCAAATTTTGAAATGATATTTAGGTTGGTTCAAACCTAATTTTTCAAAAAGTAGGTTTAATTTTATTTTTTTTTTATTTTCGAAATTTAAATTTAATTTTTTTTTATTTCCGAAATTAAAATTTTTTTTTATTTTTTTTGAAAATTAAAATATTTTTTATTTAATTATTTATTTTTTCGAAATTATTTATTTAAAATTAAATAAATCCTACTTCCAACTATCCAGCTAACCTTGTTGCAGGAGTATGTGGTTTTAGCTTGTGTGTAAGTTTTTTAAAACCTATTGTTACTTGATTGCAAATAGCCATGGTTACTTTTTGCCAGATCTAATGATCTGATGGCTCCCTTGGTCAAGATAATAATTTGTAACAGGTATATTTACAATCTTCTTTCATCTATGTATGACCTAGCAACATGATAGGATTCATCCAAAGTGTGCCTGTGTGAGCCTATATGTTTATTTTGTTTTAATATAGATACATATAGGTTGTTGCTAAATAAAATGTCACACCATGATAGATTTTATTTAGGTCCATTTAGTTATTGGACCTATTCAATTAATAACAGTTATTTATCTTAAGGTTAAATTCCTCTCTTTTGGGCCTTGTGTGAGAGTTGGGAGCCATAGAAGTGGGTACGACATGCGAACCCGCACCCCCTCACATGAACTACCCCAATTGTGAAGGCCCATTTGCCTGATTTAAATAACTGTACTAGGTTAATTATATTAGTTTGACCTAATAAAATTGAATTAGCAACATAATTAACTTTTAAAATATATGAAAATTTATTTTTCATTTTAATATTTTAAAGTTAATTTTAAGAAAAACACTTTTAGTTTAGATATTATTTCTAGACAAACTATTTGTATTTTTCTTGTATTTAATTAAATATAGAATTTTAACTAACTAAGATTCTTTCTGGAGCTTATTTAATTAAATATTCCTATTTAAGTTATAAATTAGTTGTATCAACTGATTTTTCTAATCTAACTTAAATTTGAATATTTGATTTAAATTTTAAATCAAGTTGAGAAATCCTAGGCATTAGTTATTAAAGATTCTTAAGATATTTTTTAAGTTAATATCTTTTCAAATATTAACTTAAAATGGAATATTTTAGATATTTTTTAGGTTAATATATTTTCGAATATTAACTTAAAAAGATATCTTCAAATTAAGTGGTTACAACTTAATTTTTGATATTTAATTAAATCTAAATTTGAAATTATTTAAGTTTTAGATTTTTTCTATCTAACTTAAATTAGATATTTTTCAAATTTTTTGAAAAGATACTTAGTCAAATAAGATATTTTCTTGATAGTAATTTCTATACTACTTATTATTTCTAATATTTAAATAGGAAAATATTATACTTTGTGAAATTAATTATTTAAATAATTAATTTTGGTACAATTTTATTAAGTATATTTTTCATAGTATTAAATAGAAATTAATAATTAAGCCTTCCCTACACTTAATTATTATTTCTTGAATTTAATATATTTAATTAACTTGAAAATCTAAATATCTAAGTTGATTTTCATCATGATACTTAAATATTTATTGATTTTTCATGACACTTAATTAAATAGAAAATTATTTTTAGGTTGAAATTTAATTTTTCAACTTAAATTTAAATAATTTTCAATATATATATTTTTCTTAATTTTATTAATCAATTTCGAAATTTGCATTTTAATTATGCAATATTTTCGAATTTTTTTTTTATCTTGAAAAATAGATTGAGTTGTAAATTAATTATTTATTTTAATTAATTCTTGGGCCAACTTCAATCAATGATTTTTTCATTTAATTGATTAATTTAAAATAAATGAATTTAAAATATATATATATTATTAGAAATTGAATTAACTAGTCAAAAGAAAATCTAGATAGGTGATATTTTTGCTTTAAGTATTACTTTTCTAATTTTATTATTTTCGAAAATAGTATATTTCTTTTATATACTTTATATTTTCGAACTCAATAAATATATTCTCAAAGGAAATTTTTAAGTTGCTAATTAATTTAATTTAATTCAACTTAAATTAATTTCCTTAATATTTATATTTAAGATTATTACTAAGATGGAAATAATTAATTTTATTTCAATCACCATCTAAGGATAATTTTATAAATATTATATTAAATTTTTATTTTTGAATTTTAATTCTTAATTTCGAATTTAATGAGAATTTATTTATTAGAATAATAAAGAAAATACATTTTAAATAATGAGCTTTATTATTATTAAGATATTCGATCTCCATTGTGGGTTTTACACCGCGTTTGTTTTAGTGAGTAATCCTCCCTAATGGAGGAACGTTCATTAGCAATTTCGCACCGTTTAATCTCGCATGATAAGTGGTTTGTAAGTGTTTTATATGGTATAGATCACCCTAATGGTGGCGACCATATTTGACTTGCAAATTGCGAAACAATGGTAGAAGCTCATGAGATAGAATAGCCTTGACTCTCGCCTAAACGGGACAACGCTGGATTCCAATCTTGATCGAATAAAAGGTTGCTAGAATGTTTAACATTTTAGATGAGTTGACAACTCTATTCAATGGATGGTAGCTTTGACTCTCGCCTAAACGGGACACTGATATCAGTTTGTTGAAAACCTTGGAAATTATTTAGGATTGAATTTTTAAGTATTTTCTCATATCATTCCTACTTGCTATGTGCTTATAATTTCTGAATTGATTTTGTGTTAAACCATTATTAATTTCTATTTGTTGATTTCTATTATTTTGTAGTATTATGTTTTGTCAAAATGAATCCCATGTTATCACTGTTGACTGAAAACAAGCTGAATGGATCTAACTTTAATAAGTGGAATGAGAACATTAACATTGCTCTCATAGGAGAAAGTGCCTCGTTTGTTTTGACTGAGCCGTCACCTGAAGTGCCTGGGGATAATGCATCCAAAGCTGTGAAAGAAAAGTATGAGCGTTGGCAGAAAGCAAATGACAAAGCTCTATACTTTATGCTCTCTTACATGGTTGACACCCTCAAAACTCGGTTTTCTAAAACCGAGAAGGCTGCTGAAGTTATGACGAAGTTGAATGAGCTATTCGGTAAGGCATCACTTCAGTCACGCTTTCACGCGACTAAGAAGTACATTAACGCACGGATGGAACCTCATCAAAACGTGCGTGACCATGTTCTCCTCATGTCCAGTTATTTCCAAGAAGCCCAGGATCATGGTGCTGAAATGGACAGTGCTACTCAAGTTAGTCTTATCTTGAATAGCCTGACTCCAGCATTTCTACCATATACATCAAATTATGTCATGAATAAGAAGGAAATTGACTTTCATGAATTAGTCAATGACCTTCAAACTTATGAAAATTTGATTGGAGGACCCAAAAGAAAGGGAGTAAACCTCACAATCCTAGGAATGGTAATGGGACGACCAAACCTGAAGCAAATGTTGCATCTGCTTCAAAGCCCAAATCGAAGAGGAAGTGGCACAACACTAAGAAGCGAACAAAAGCCAATAAAAAGGCTGCTCCTTCCGGTGATGCTACACTTAAAGGAAAGTGTTTCTACTGCAATGCGAAAGGTCATTGGAAACCCCAGTGTCCTAAACTTCTTGCAAAGAAACAAGGTATTTCCATTTATAAACTTTAAGAGTTTAGTGAATTATTATCCAATTGGATTTATGATTCTGGACTAAACTTTGTTTATTTTTTTTCTTCTTCTTATAGGCCAAGCTACTTGAACTCAGATGAGTTGGATGAGAAAGCTGGACCAATGGTGAAATCGTCCAGATGAAGATGAAGCTCTTCAATTTTTTTTGAATTAATTGTTTTAGTTTAAAGAAAATTTGGATTTCAAATTTTAGTCAGGGATATTTATCACTGTTTCTCTCATATTGTTGCAATACATTTTTTTTTTATTAATAAAGTTTCTAATTCTCGAAATTCACTATTGCAATTTATGAGATTGAGCTTCATTTAATTTATCTTCATCAATTATTACCACATAATATTTATATGTTTGTATGTGTAAGTGTTTTTATTATTGATGCAAATTCTATAATATTTACAACTCTTCATAGAGTTATATTAAATAAACACTAGAAATTATTTCTATGTTTATCAATAATTGTTAATTCTCAAACAATTATTAAGAATTTGTTTAATAAAAGGATCTTATGATCTGATAGGGGTGGAGAAAAGTTAAGAAAACTATGCAGTTCAACGATCTTTTATATCTAATGAACTCTGGATAGTATTCAACTCCACATAAACTCTATCACACTAAGAGAATCATGATCTTTACAACCTTTAGGGGTGGATCATAATCTCTATATTCTTAGGTGTGGAGTACATTCCACAATTCCCTATGAAACACATATCTTGTTTAAACATGGAAGTAACATAATGAGTCAGCTATTGTCAATATAAATTCTTGATCTTGATTGTATGTTCCATTTCGTTTTTACTGTTGTAAGTAAAAGTTTGATACCTTTGAAAGTTCTTTGTTAAAGTTTCACACTACCTTAATTGAGTGGGAGAATTTTAAAGTTCTATACCCATATTCATTAGGTTGATAATTGTGATAGGTACTTAAGAACACTACTGAAAAGCAAATCTAACCATTCACATGGATAGGTATAGCTTATCAGAATTATGAGAATAAGATAAAGAACTCTAGTTCAGTCCATTCAAATGACTTGAACCAAGAATTCTTAATCCTCATAAAATTTGATGGTATCTTAATTTTGATTACTTTATCTCTGGCATGTATTTTTCACTTCAAATACTAGTCTGCTATGTTGATGACTTAGTCTTGACTTAAAAACTCAGACTAATACAAAAGTCACAACTAGGTAACTCTCCAAACAATCAGAGGTTAAAAGTATTATTTAACTAGACATCTGCTATTGAGTGGGAGCTATCTGAGATGTAATCAAATAGGGAACATTAGAAGATATTCAAGAAGGATTTATGAAAGTGATCTATATGTTAGATATTAAGGAACTGTGTATCAGTTGTCTTTAATCTCATCATCTAATTTCGAAATTTCTATGAGATGGTGCTTACTTTGGGGGTGGAGGAATCATTGTAAAATAATTCAAGCTCTACCAGAGAAGAACTATAACTTGGTCTATTCGAAAATACCAGAAAGTTATATCACTGAAGATAAGTCTACACTGTATTATCTCAATTACATATTTTAAAATATGAGAGATATGTCTTCTGTTAATTCAGATGTACTTTCAAAACAGTAAAGATTTCAGTATCCCTTGATGAGTAAAGCATATAGTAAAGGATGTTTCATAAGAGTATTTATGAACTAGTTCCAGAAGTTTGGGTGGATTCAAATATACTACACTTGATCTGAAGATCGAGACATCAGATTGACCTATTTGCACAGTTTGTTTTATATTAGTGCAAGTGGGAGTTTGTTGGGTTTTATGCCCTAAATAAAACTCTTTACAATCTGATTAGTTATCAACATAAGAAATTTGAAGTGATTGATGTTTGCATGAATTCTACATGCTAATGGTTTAATATGTTTATTACATTCATACACACAAAATCAGTTAAATCCAGATCATATGTTTATTCACAATTACAGTATCGTCAACACAATGGAATGTGGTTGTGATCATATGTATCAAAAGTTTTGGTCCCTGTTTCATCAGTGTTATTGGATTTACACTAATGTGATAATCAGCGATGATGTGTACTTAAACTTGGAGTAAGTGTTATGTTCTTTCCAGGACATTAGTAAAGTATACTAGTTTCGAATGTATGGAGTATACATTGGACTGGACCGATATTGCAACTAAGTTAAGATATTACAAACTTACCGTTATACATATCTTTCCAAGTCAATATCAGTAGTTGATCTTAAGATTAAAAGAATCTAAATCCTGATATGCTTAGGCTCAACTCAGGAGTGCTATTCATGTTCTTTGATTTATTAGTTAAGCCTACTTTTGGGTCAGGGTGATACGTATATTTTGGGAACATGATAGTATGATTGAGTGGGAGTGCTGAACATAAATATGGAATCTATAGCTTCTACTGGTGTATAGAAGTCAAGTGATGATTCCCTTCGAGCTTAGCAAATAGAAGTAAATGGATGAGCTCTTGTTTAACTGACTAATTATTAGATCACTAAACACCATTTACAGGTAGCTAAGTGTTTTAAGGGGCAAAATACATTGAGGGGTGAGAACGGTAAAGAAATCCCATCTCGATGTAGATCATCTATATAGAGGATCTTTAAATCACAATAAGATTATAACAATGGTTAAATGAGATAGTATATTGATATTGTGGAACATACAATATGCTCTATATAAGTCTGAGAGTGCAATTCTAAGTTCTAAGAGTGGATTCAACGAAGAATTAATAAGTAGGAATTTACTTGGTAAATTTGGTTCACTTATTGGAAGCTCAGCATATAGAGCCATGGTCCCCATTCTAGTTGAGAACATTCTGCTTGTAAGACTCATTAATTGATTCGTGATTGATCAATTATGATTCTAAAGTTAGACTATGTCTAATTTTAGGAATTTTTACTAAGCAGGGGTGAAATTGTAAAGAAAAGAGTTTCTAGGTTTATTTATTTATTAATGGACTTTATATGTCTAATTAATAATTAAATTAAATGACAATATTATTTAATAATCTATTTTAGTTATTAAATAATTAGTTTTGGCATTTAAAAGGTTAGAATTGGAAAATTGGCATTTTTGAGAAAATAGAGATAAAATTTGATAAAACTGCAAAATCAAGTGAGGCCCATTATAACACCATGGCCGGACACTTAAATGAGGTTTTTCAAATTAATCTTTTCAATATTTTAATGCCAAATAAATCCTAACCTAAACCTAGTAGTTGGCTATAAATAGAAAGTGATGGCTCAGTCACATAACATGCTTTCATTAGTAATCTGACAGAAATTTCTCTCTTCAGAAAAACTGAGCCTTCCCCACTTTCTATACCTGGCCGAAACCCTCTCTTCTCTTTTCTCCTTGATAAATTTCGACCCTAGTGAAAGAGTAAGTGCCCACATACAGCAAGCAGTAACTCAATAATAGATTGGAAGACTGTGAATGATCAAACTTGAAGAAGAAGGACATTCGGGCTCAGATCTTGATTATACTCTGCTACAGAAAGGATTCGAGGGTTAGAGATCTGAGTGGAAGGAGACATTAATTCCGCTGCATCAATGTAAGGTTTTCTTAACTTTATATGTGTTTAATTTATCGTTTTAGAAAGTTCATATTTAGGGTGTTTAAACAACATACTTGTGAGTAGATCTAAGATCCTGGTAAAATAATTTCCAACAACATTATCTCCTTTATTTGCTACTTTATAT
The DNA here is from genome assembly GCF_029168945.1 of Cannabis sativa. Classification (NCBI taxonomy): domain Eukaryota; kingdom Viridiplantae; phylum Streptophyta; class Magnoliopsida; order Rosales; family Cannabaceae; genus Cannabis; species Cannabis sativa. The sequence goes on along the minus strand of NC_083602.1, from coordinate 28,706,205 downwards.
TCAGACTTAGTCATTTTCTTAGAAAAGTAGTATTTGTTTAAACAAACACTTTCTTATCTAATGACTATGGGATGGTCCACCCCTAATCACTTAGAATAGCTAACAAACATGCAAACCAAGGTTAGCAGTTCTAGCTTTTCTTAAGATTTCGATTAGTCATTCATGAATCTAGTAATGATTTACATTAAGTATACAACCATTGCATCATTCTGAAATTATATAGAAGGATTTAGGCAACGACTAGTAACTAACAATCAATATGCAAATTGAAGTTCTGGGGAGGTAAGTTTGGATATAATTCAAAAATCAAATCAATGATCTTTGAACTGCATATCTACTAACTTTTTCTCCACCCCTATCAGTTCGCAAGATCTTTAACCACTTACCTTAATGGTTTTCCACCATTGCTAGAAATTCATGAAATTTTTCAAACATTTCAAATTTCTTTTGCATAAGGTAAAATCTAGAGTGATCGTTTTAAGAATACAACGAAAACTCATATCCAGCCCTGAATGTACATCCATCTGCGAATGAGATGACCTTACTTTCAGTGGATATAGGCATATTAACTCTTTGCAGAGATTGATCTTGTCAAAACCACTATGAACAAGATACAAAAGCCATAGATTTATTTGGTGGTGTCTCTTGAGGACTTGATTTAGTTACATCAAAGAGTTCTTAGAATAGTGAAGTGGATTCTGGTCACAGAATACTCAACTCATACAATTTTAATCCATTGATAGAAAATAGTTATTAAACACTTGTGAAAGTGTAACTGTATGATGAGTAATTCTTTCTTGGACCACCACTACTAATTTAACTCTAAGTTGATTTGCCCATACAAGTAGGAGATTTCTAAGATTGAGGATTTATATCATTTGGGATAGAATTTCGGGAATATAATCAAATTTGTCATTTAAATTCTTAAGAGAAAATATAGAATGACTTTATATGCTTTATAGACCATTCATCCAATGATATGTCATTGAGCTAATTTGAAATGAATAAGCTAAGAGGAATTAGGATAATTTCGTTTTAAATAAGAATCCAACGATGCTCCGATTAGCGAGAGTTAAAGTAATCTTATTTATACAATCTTCTTGTTTTATATTGTAAACTACTAGTCTAAGGTGTCATCAATTGATGAACAGCTAGATGTTGCATATACAATATTTATCTTTCGAGATCTAACAATATTATGTTAGTTTAATGGTGAAAATCCATTAGGGATTTATCTCATTAGAAAAACAAACCAAGTTATACCAACAATGAAGATTCGAAATTAAACTACAATTTAATAACAGAAAATAACATGGTTCAATATAAATTCATACACAATTCAGAAATTATTAATCACATAGCAAGTAGGAATGACAAGTGAAAATACTAAAACATACAATCCTTAATAATTTCCAAGGTCTTCAACAAACTGATATCAGTGTCCCGTTTAGGCGAGAGTCAGTGATACCATCCATTGAATAGATTTGTCAGCTCATCTAAAATGATAAATATTCTAGCAACCTTTTATTTGATCAAGATTGGAATCCAGCGTTGTCCCGTTTAGGCTAGAGTCAAGGCTATTCTATCTTATGAGCTTCCACCATTGTTTCATATTTTGTAAGTCAAATACAGTCGCCACCATTAGGGTGATCAATACCATATAAAACACTTACAAATATACTTATCTTTTGAGATTAAACGGTGCTAACTTGCTAATGAACGTTCCTCCATTAGGGAGGATTACTCACTAAAACAATAGCTATGTAAAACCAACAATGGAGATCGAATATCCTAATAATAAAGCTCATTATTTAATGAAAGTTGTATTTTCTTCTGAAACTTATTTTAATTTATTTACTTTAATATATATATTTATTTAATTAAAATTTCCAATTTAGAATGAAAAATTCTACATATAAATTTTAATGTAATACTTATAAATTATATTTAGATGGATATGAAAATAACGTGAATTATTTCCATCTTAGTAATAATTTCCATAAGTATTTAGAAAAATATGCAATTTAAGTAGTTTCAAAATTAATTTAAATTAATTTACAACTCAAATTTAATTTTCTATAAATAAATATTGCATTTCGAAAAATGAAGTGTATAAGAATACTACTTTCGAAAATGTTTTAAAATAAAATAAAATAAATCCTGGAAAAATTATCTTAATTTTATGTTGGCCCAAAAATTAATAAAAATTAATTTACAACAAAAATATAATTTTCCTATTTAATTAAATATTTAAGAAAAATTTCAAATATTTAAGTATCATGATGAATATCAACTTAAATATTAATTTTCTATTTAATTAAATACACTAGAAAAATACTTCAAGCAAAATAGATAATATCTATCTAGACTTTCATTGACTAATTAATTCAATTTCTAATTATAATATATTTCAGTTCATTTATTTTAATTAATCATTAAATGAAAAAATTATTGATTTAAGTTGGTCCAAAATTAGAATAAATAATTTTAAACTTTAATCTATTTTTCAAATAAAATTCGAAATTTCTACATTAAAGAAATGCAATTTCGAAATTTTGGGAAAAAATTAATAAAATAAAATAAAAAATATATTTTGAAAATTATTCAAATTTAAGTTATTCTGAAATAAGATTCCAAACTTAAGATAATTTTCAACTTTAATTAAATGACATGAAAATAACAATATTTAAGTATCATGATGAAAATCAACTTGGATATTGAAATTTTCAATTTAATTAAATGTATTAAATTCAAGAAATAAATAATTAAGTATAGAGGAAACTTAATTATTAATTCTAGTTTAATACTAGAAAAATATACTAAACATAGATTGTACCAAAATTAATTATGAAACAATTAATTTTACAATCAATGATATTTTCCTATTTAATATTAGAAATAATAACTAGTACTAGAAATAACTATCTAGAATATATATCATTAACTAAGTGTTTTTTCTAAAATTAACTTTAAAATATTAAATGAAAAATAAATTTCATATATTTTAAAAGTTAATTATGTTGCTAATTCAGTTTTAATTAGGTTAGACTAATATAATTAACCTAATACAATTATTTAAATAAGGCAAATGGGCCTTCAAAATTGGGGTAGTTCATGTGAGGGGGAGCTGGGTTCAGTATGTCGTACCCACTTCTATTGGCCCCCAACTCTCACACAAGGCCCAAAAGAGAGAAATTTAACCTTTAAATAAACAATTGTTATTCATTGAATAAGCCCAAATCTAATTGGGCCTAAATAAAATTACTTATGTCAAATTTTAGCAACCTAGTCCATTTACTTAGTAAAACTTAAATGGGCTTCCTATATGCATCTAAGCCTAATAGCAAACATAGGCTCACACAGGTCAAATGATTTGGATGGACCCTATCATGTTACTAGGTTCACACAGATGAAAGAAGTACAAAAATTACCTGTTACAAATTATTCATAAGATCTATTGACAATTGGACTATGATTAAAATCAGATCATTGGATCTGTCAACAAGTTAATCATAGCAATTTAGATCAAATAAATAATAGGTTTGTTAAAAAAGTTTTTGAATAAACAATATAAATTAAACAAACATTGTCCATGTAACAAATGTGAAATAAGATATTAATATAATTAAATTATTATTCTTAAACTAACCAAATAAATTTTGAAAATTTAAGGTTGTTAAAACAAACCTTAAAATCTCAAAATAAAAAAACTAATTTCAAAATATCTAGGTTTATTTGAATAAAATTAAACTAAATATCAAATAAGTTCAATGATTTGAAAGAAAGAATCTTCAATATCACTTTCAAATCTTATAATTTAAATAAAATAAATCAATTTTAAAATAGATATGGTTAGATAATTATTATTTTAAGAAAATAATAAATAAATAATAATTACCATAATTATATGTCAAAATATCTCGAATTAAGCAATATTCAAATTTCTACAAAATATCTAAGTTATTTATACATTTAAGATATGATTTATAAATTTCCAATAAGAAAAAAAAATGATACATATAGAAAAATATCATTTTTAAACTTATAATTTATAAATAATTAAATATTTAACAAAATAACAAATTTTGAATTTGAAAATATTATGGTAAGTGTATCTATAAAAATATCTATGTTAATTTCAAATTTATTAATTATTTAATTTGTCATAGAAGATAATTTTAATATAATATTTTAAATAAAAAAGACAAAGTTATCTTTTAATTTAAAATATGTTAAATATAAAAATATCTAATCTTATAATTAAATAATATATAAATATTAAAGAAGTTAACAAATTTTTAAATCTTACTATAATTGGAAATATTCCAAATTAGAAATATTTAAAAAATGGAAATATTTCAAATTTGGAAATATTTAAAATTGAAAATATTTCAAATTGGAAAAATCTAAAATTGAAAAAATTGAATTTTGGGAAACAATCCCATGAAAAAATTGGATTTTTGGGGAAAAAAATCCGAAAAATCGCAATTTGTGAGGAACCATTGAACCCCAATTTTCCAAAAATCATAACTCTTTCAATTTTTATCGGAATCGAGTTCCGTAAAAATGAAAATTGCTTAATTTTTCACAAGGAATCCAAATAAAATATTTTCAAAATAGAAAAATTATTTTTTATGAAAAAATTTCGTACAACACATATATTCATCACATAAGCACATAAACCAACATGAAACCATCCAAATCAACACAAAACATATAAAACATCGTTTTAATTCATATTACATGAAAGTAAATCATTACCATAGCTGTGATACCAGTTGTTGGAAATATTTTACGAGGATCTAGATTTACTACCAAGTATGTTTCATTAACATCCTAATATGAATTCTAAAACAATAAAAATAAACACATAAGAGTTTAAGAAAACCTTACATTGGGTGCAGTGGAATATAATGACTCCTTCCATTCAGATCTCTAGCCCTTGATTCCTTTCTGTAGCAGAGCATAATCAAGATCTGAACGTGGATCTCTTTCTCTCCTTCTTTGAGGTTGATTTTCCATAGTCTTACATACTATGATTGAGGTACAACTTGATGTGTGTGGGCACTACTCTATCACTCAAGGGTTTTGAAATTTGAGAGAAGAAAAGAGAGAGAAAGTGGTGTGTAGGCTTTTTCTGAAAGAAACAAATGTGCAAAATTATGAGTTTCCTGAAGGCAACACTTTCTATTTATAGAATGCCCTCTAGGTTTAGGTTAGAATTGTGTGGCATTAAAATAATAGAAAAATAAAATGGTAAAAGCCTATGCGTAGTGGGCGGCCCATATAAGGAAATTAGGCCTCACTTTGCAACTTTCCCATTTTGTTATTTTCCATTCCTAATTTCTCAAAAATGCCAATTTTCCAATTTAACCATTCAAATGCCAGTTCTAATTATTTAATAACTTAAAAATAATTATTAAATAATATTGCCATTTAATATATTTATTAATTTAGACATATAAAGTATCTTAATTAATAAATAAACCTAGAATCTCTTTTCTTTACAATTTCGCCCTTGGTTAGTGAAAATTCATAAAGTAGACAAAGTCTAACTTCTAGAATTATAATTGATTAATTAAAATCAATTAACTAAGTCTTACAAGCAGTATGGTCTCAACTAGTATGGGGACCATGGGTCTATATAACTGAGCTTCCAATAAGTCGAACTGAATTCACCAAGTAAATTCCCTAACTTATTAATTCCTTATTGAATCCACTCGTAGAACTTGGAATTGCACTCTCAGTCGTATAGAACGCTCTATATGTTCCACGATATAGATACGTCATTAGTTATCCATTGTTATAATCCTAATTTGATCAATGATCCTCTATATAGATGATTTACACTGTAAAGGGATTAAATTACTGTAACACCCTACAATGTAGTTTATCCTTAAAACACTTAACCCTGTATAAATGATATTTCAGCTAAGTGAAATGAGTACTCCACCATTTATTTTTGTTTGGTTAAGCTCGAAGGAAATCATCATTTACTCTCTATTCGCCAGATAGAAGCTATAGATTCCATATTTATGTTAGCGCTCCCACTCAATTGCACTACCTGTTGGGTTTTGTGCCCTAAATAAAACCCATTTCAATATAATCAGATTTACTTATTAATAAAGATCAGAAATAACATTTTATGTTGCATGGTTCACATGATTTATTTCCTAATTATTTCCAGAACATATGAATTTGTTAAAGATTATAGTGTTGTCAGCACAGTGGAATATAATCTTAATTATATGTTCGAAAATGTATTACCTGATTTGTCAGAACACTGGATTTAGACTGACATGGTATAATCAGCGATAGGTATTCTTACACCTTGGAAAAGTGTTAGGTCCTTTCCAGGACATTAGCAAAGTTTACCAGTATCGGATGTATGGAGTATACATCGGAAGGGACCGATATTGAACTTTGATTAGATATATTAAAACTTAACGTAATATCTATTCAATTCAATATCACTTGTTGATCCTAGATCAAATGATCTTAATCCTGATATGGTTAGGTTCGATCTTAAGAGTACTATACATGTTCTTTGATTTGTTAGTTAAGCCTACTTTTGGGTCAGGGTGATACGTACATTTTGGGAACATGATAGTATAATTGAGTGGGAGCGCTACCATAAATATGGAATCTATAACTTTTATAGGAATTTAGAAGTGAAACAATGATATCCTTCGAGCTTGGCTAAACAGAGATAAATGGTGGAGATCTCATTTCACTTTGCTAAAATATCATTTATACGGAGCTAAGTGTTTTAAGGATAAAATACATTGAAGGTGTAACGGTAACTTAGTGCCTTTTCAATGTAGATCATCTATTAGAGGGTCATTGATCACATTAGGATTATAACAATGGATAACTAATGACCTGTCTTTATCATGGAACATATAGAGCGTTCTATATGACTGAGAGTGCAATTCCAAGTTCTAAGTGTGGATTCAATAAGAAATTGATAAGTTAGGGAATTTACTTGGTAAATTTGGTTCAACTTATTGGACGCTCGGTTATATAGACCCATGGTCCCCATACTAGTTGAGACCATACTGCTTGTAAGACTCAGTTAATTGATTTTAATTAATCAATTATAATTCTAAAAGTTTGACTATGTCTACTTTATGAATTTTCACTAAGCAAGGGTAAAACAGTAAGTAGAGACTTTAAAGGGTATATTTATTAATTGGGAAACTTTGATTAGTTTTTATTAATAACTAAAATAAATGACAATATATTATTTAATAATTAATTATAGATATTAAATAATTAGATTTGACATTTATGTGGTTGAATGAGAAAATTGGCAATTTTGGAGAATGGGAAACTAGGAATGATAAAATAGGAAAGTTGCAAAAGTGAGAGGCTTGTTTCCATTTTCTATTTCCAGCCACTTTGTTTCCTTTTATCATTTTATTTTTCATTTTCAAATGCCAAGTAATTCAACCTTAACCCTATGTGGTATTCTATAAATAGAAGGTAAAGGCTTCAAGTTTCACACACACTTTACTGATTATTTTCTCAAACACTCTGAAGCCGCCACTCTCCCTCTCTTTCTTCTCTATTTTTTTCAAAATTCCTTTGAGTGATGAGTAGCGCCCACACACATCAAGTGGTACCTCAATCATAGTATCTAAGACTGTGGAAAATCAGCACCAATAAGAAGGAGAGAAGAAGATCCAGATTTAGATCTTGATTATGCTCTGCTACAGAAAGGAATCAAGGGCTAGAGATCTGAATGGAAGGAGTCATAATATTCTGCTGCACCCAATGTAAGGTTTTCTTAAACTCTTATGTGTTTATTTCATTGTTTTAGAATTCATATTAGGATGTTAATCAAACATACTTGGTAGTAAATCTAAATCCTGGTAAAATATTTCCAACAACTGGCACCAGAGCCATGGTAATGATTTACTTTCATGAAATATGAATTAAAACGATGTTTTGTGTTCATTTGGATGGTTTCATGTTGGTTTATGTGCTTATGTGATGAATGTATGTGTTGTACAGTACCTTTTTCCATGAAAAATATTTTTTCTATTTTTTAAAATATTTTATTTGGATTCCTTGTGAAAAATTAAGCAATTTTGTTTTTTACGGAACTCGATTCCCATTAAAAATTGAAAAAGTTATGAATTTTGGAAAATCGGGATTCAAGGCGGTTGAGTGGGTGCATCAATTGCGAATTTTGTGGGATTTTTCCCCAAAATCCGATTTTTTATGGGATTGTTTCCCAAAATCCGATTTTTCCTATTTTAGATTTTTCCAATTTGAAATATTTCCAATTTTAAATATTTCCAATTTGAAACATTTCCTTTTTTAAATATTTCCAATTTAGAATATTTCCAATGTTAAATATTTCCTAATATGGTCAGATTTAAGAATTTGTTAACTTCTTTAATATTTTTTATTATTTAATTATAACATTAGATATTTTGATATTTAACATATTTTAAATTAAAAGATAACTTTGTCTTTTTATGTAAAATATTATATTAAAATTATCTTATATGACAAATTAAATAATTAATAAATTTGAAATTAACATAGATATTTTTATAGATATACTTACCATAATATTTTCAAATTCAAAATTTGTTATTTTGTTAAATATTTAATTATTTATAAATTATAAGTTTAAAAATGATATTTTTTCTATATATATATCATTTTTTTCCTTATTGGAAATATATAAATCATATCTTAAATATTTAAATAACTTAGATATTTTGTAGAAATTTGAATATTGCTTAATTCGAGATATTTTGACATATAATTATGGTAATTATTATTTATTTATTATTTTCCTAAAATAATAATTATCTAACCATATCTATTTTAAAATTAGTTTATTTTAATTAAATTATAAGATATGAAAGTGATATTGAAGATTCTTTCTTTCAAATCATTGATCTTATTAGATATTTAATTTAATTTGATAAACCTAGATATTTTTTAAAAAAAAAAAAAATTAGTTTCCTTTATTTTGAGAATTTAAGGTTTGTTCTAATAACCATAAATTTTCAAAAATTTATTTGGTTAGTTTAAGAATAATAATTTAATTATATTAATATCTTATTTCACATCTGTTACATGGACAATGTTTGTTTATTTTATATTGTTTATTCAAAAAAAAAATTTCAAACCAATTATTTATTTGATCTAAATTGCTATGATTAACTTGTTGACAAATCCAATGATCTGATTTTAATCATAGTCCAATTGTCAATAGATCTTATAAATAATTTGTAACAGGTAAATTTTGTACTTCTTTCATCTGTGTAAACCTAGTAACATGATAGGGCCCATCCATTTCATTTGACATGTGTGAGCCTATATGTTTGCTATTGGGCTTAGATGCATATAGGAAGCCCATTTAAGTTTTACTGAGTAAATGAACTAGGTTGCTAAAATAAAATTTCACATAAGTAATTTTATTTAGGCCCAATTAGATTTGGACTTACTCAATGAATAACAATTGTTTATTTAAAGGTTAAATTCCTCTCTTTTGGGCCTTGTGTGAGAGTTGGGGGCCAATAGAAGTGGGTACGACATACTGAACCCAGCTCCCCCTCACATGAACTACACCAATTGTGAAGGCCCATTTGCCTTATTTAAATAATTGTATTAGGTTAATTATATTAGTCTAACCTAATTAAAATTGAATTAGCAACATAATTAACTTTTAAAATATATGAAATTTATTTTTCATTTTAATATTTTAAAGTTAATTTTAGAAAAACACTTAGTTAATGATATATATTCTAGATAGTTATTTCGGTACTAGTTATTATTTTTAATATTAAATAGAAAAATATCATTGATTGTGAAATTAATTGTTTAATAATTAATTTTGGTACAATCTAAGGTTAGGATATTTTCCTAGTATTAAACTAGAATTAATAATTAAGTTTCCTCTATACTTAATTATTTATTTCTTGAATTTAATACATTTCATTAAATTGAAAATTTCAATATCTAAGTTGATTTTCATCATGATACTTAAATATTGTTATTTTCATGTTATTTAATTAAAGTTGGAAACTATTTTAAGTTTGGAATCTTATTTCAGAATAACCTAAATTTGAATAATTTTCAAAATATATTTTATTTTATTTTATTAATCTTTTTCTCACAATTTCGAAATTGCATCACTTTGATGCAGAAATTTCGAATTTTATTTGAAAAATAGATTAAAGTTGAAAATTATTTATTTTGGACCAACTTAAATCAATGATTTTTTCATTTTATAATTAATTAAAATAAATGAACTAAAATATATTATAATTAGAAATTGAATTAATTAGTCCATGAAAGTCTAGATAGATATTATCTGTTTTGCTTGAAGTATTTTTTCTAGTGATATTTAATTAAATAGAAAATTAAAATTTAAGTTGATTCTTTATCATGATACTTAAATATTTAAAATTTTTCTTAAATATTTAATTAAATAGGAAAATTATATTTTTTGTTGAAAATTAATTTTTATTAATTAATTTTGGGCCAACATAAAATTATAGTAATTTTCCAGGATTTATGTTTATTTTAAAGCATTTTCGAAAGTAGTATTCTTATACACTTCATTTTTTCGAAATGAAATATATATTTATAGAAAATTAAATTTGAGTTGTAAATGAATTTAAATTAATTTTGAAACAACTTAAATTGAATAATTTTCTAGATATTTATGAAAATTATTACTTAGATGGAAATAATTCACGTTATTTTCATATCCATCTAAATATAATTTATAAATATTACATTAAAATTTATATTTAGAATTTTTCATTCTAAATTGGAAATTTTAATTAAATAAATATATATTTAAAATAAATATTAGAAGAAAATACAACTTTCATTAAATAATGAGCTTTATTATTATTAGGATATTCGATCTCCATTGTTGGTTTTACATAGCTATTGTTTTAGTGAGTAATCCTCCCTAATGGAGGAACGTTCATTAGCAAGTTAGCACCGTTTAATCTCGTAAGATAAGTAATCTTGTAAGTTTTTTATATAGTATTGATCACCCTAATGGTGGCGACTGTATAAGACTTGCAAGAATATAAACAATGGTGGAAGCTCATAAGATAGAATAGCCTTGACTCTCGCCTAAATGGGACAACGCAGGATTCCAATCTTGATCGAATAAAAGGTTGCTAGAATGTTTATCATTTTAGATGAGCTGACAACTCTATTCAATGGATGGTATCACTGACTCTCGCCTAAACGGGACACTGATATCAATTTGTTGAAGACCTTGGAAATTATTTAGGATTATATGTTTTAGTATTTTCACTTATCATTCCTACTTGCTATGTGATTAATTATTTCTGAATTGTGTATGAATTTATATTGAACCATGTTATTTTCTGTTATTAAATTGTAGTTTAATTTCGAATCTTCATTGTTGGTCTAACTTGGTTTGTTTTTCTAATGAGATAAATCTCTAATGGATTTTCACCATTAGACTAACATAATAGTGTTAGATCTCGAAAGATAAATATTGTATATGCAACATCTAGCTGTTCATTAATTGATGACACCTTAAACTAGTATTTTACAATATGAAACAAGAAGATTGTATAAATAAGATTACTTTGACTCTCACTAATCGGAGCATCGTTGGATTCTTATTTAAAACGAAATTATCCTAATTCCTCTTAGCTTATTCATTTCGAATCAGCTTAATAACATAACATTGGATCAATGGTCTATAAATTATTTTATGTCATTCTATATTAAATGACGCATATGATTATATTCCCGGAATTCTATCCCAAAATGATTTAAATCCTCAATCTTAGAAATCTCCTACTTGTATAGGCAAATCATAGAGTTAGATTAGTAGTGGTGGTCCAACACTTTCACAAGTGTTTAATAACCATTTTCTTTCAATGGATTCAAACTGTATGAGTTTAGTATTCTTTGACCAAAATCCACTTGCACTATTCTAAGAACTCTTTGATGTAACTAAACTTAAGTCATCAAAAGATACAATCACATATTTTATAAATCTATGGCATTTGTATCTTGTTCATAGAGGTTTTGACAAGATCATTCTCTGCAAAGAGTTAATATGCCTATATCCACTGAAATTAAGTTCATCTCATTCGCAGATGGATGTACATTCAGGGGTGGATATGAGTTTCCGTTGTATTCTTAAAACGATCACTCTAGATTTTACCTTATGCAAAAGAAATTTGAAATGTTTGAAAAATTTCATGAATTTCTGGCAATGGTAAGTGATTAAAGATCTTGCGAACTAATAGGGGTGGAGAAAAAGTTAGTAGATATGCAATTCAAAGATCATTAATTTGATTTTTGAATTATATCCAAACTTACCTCCCCAAAAATTCAATTTGCATATTCATAATTAGTTACTAGTCGATGCCTAAATCCTTCTATGGTAATATAATTTCAGAATGATGCAATGGTTGTATACTTAATTTAAATCATTACTAGATTTATGGATGACCTAATCGAAATCTTAAGAAAAGCTAGAACTGCTAACCCTGGTTTGCATGTTTGTTAGCTATTCTAAGTGATTAGGGGCGGATCATCCCATAGTCATTAGATAAGAAAGTGTTTGTTTAAAAAAATACTACTTTTCTAAGAAAATGACTAAGTCTGAAAATAAAGTAGCAAATAAAGGAGATAATTTTTTTCTTGATTCCATAAGTGTTCTATCATTTTATTCGTCACAAGATGATCCCACTGCCTCTGTTGTCTTAACACAACTGAAGAGGTCAATACCATTTAGTTTTCTTCGACATAATTCACGGTACCTTGTCGTAGTGGGAGAGTTTCGTGGAACTTTACCTTCTTATGATTTGGAAGACACTAGTGATTAAAATCCATTGAGAGTTTAAACAAGTAATGGATTGTCAAGATAAGAAACTAAGAAGAAAAGCCAAGAGAACTATAGTTTGATCCATTCACATGGAGTAACCTAAAGTTTCCTATTACAAGGATATAAAAGGAAATTTTCGTTAATAAATCTATTCAATGGATTTAACAAAACTTCATGTTCCTAGTATTATAGGTTTTAGTTTATCTAAACCTATGGCTTGTGGTATACCTGGTAATTACTTACTCTAATGCAAGCAACTTACTTTAGTAAGATGCTGAAGCATTTCCTTTCTAATGGCAATCTATAAAAGCTTGACAACTTCTAAGCATAGATTTTATTTATCTAAGGAAAAGTTTCAACTATTCCAGAAAAGATAAAGCCATGAAAGAATTTCTTAAATCAACAGTGAGAGGTCTCAGATATGCTTTAGTATGCCTTAGACCAGACACCTGCTGTTGAGTGGGAGTAATGAGTAGGTATCAGATTAATCCAGGAGAGGAACATTGGAAGACAATCAAGTAAATCTTACGATTAAGAAGAGGAACTATATGTTAGTCAATAAGGGTGTGTTTAAAACTCATAAACTACACCACATCAGATTTCAAGACTTGCCTTTGTGCTAGAAAGTCTGCTGATAAGATGGTGATTACTCTGGGGGTGGAGTAGTGATTTTGGAGAAGTGTAAAAACCTATCTGAAATCTCTTAGTCTACCAGAGAGAGACTGAATGTTAAAGTTGCAGGAAAGGTACTTATTCAGTCTAAGGAAAGTTCTATACAATTGTGGTACCATTCCAACTTGTCTTAACTACTAGGGTTAATTTCCTAATAACCAAAAGTAGTTGCCAAAGGTATAGAATCCAGTATCCCAAAAGAGTAGACATATAGAGAGGAATTTCACAATATCAAGAATTTTGTGATTAAGGAACAGTAATGGTGGTTAATAGGTTGTGGTTAATTCAACCTGTCAGATCCTATTACGAGGAGTTTACTACTACTACACTTGATTTGTATATCAAGGTGTTGAGATTATTTGAAATGCACATTTTGTTTTATATTAGTGCAAGTGGGAGTTTGTTGGGTTTTGTGCCCTAAATAAAACCCATTTCAATATAATCAGATTTACTTGTTAATAAAGATCAGAAATAACATTTTATGTTGCATGGTTCACATGATTTATTTAATGATTATATGTATATAATGTGTGAATTCTTTTTAAATCCAGAACATATGAATTTGTTAAAGATTATAGTGTTGTCAGCATAGTGGAATATAATCTTAATTATATGTTCGAAAGTTTATTCCCTGATTTGTCAGAACACTGGATTTAGACTGACATGGTATAATCAGCGATAGGTATTCTTACACCTTGGAAAAGTGTTATGTCCTTTCCAGGACATTAGCAAAGTTTACCAGTATCGAATGTATGGAGTATACATCGGAAGGGACCGATATTGAACTTTGATTAGATATATTAAAACTTACCATAATATCTATTCAATTCAATATCACCTGTTGATCCAAGATCAAATGATCTTAATCCGGATATGGTTAGGTTCGATCTCAAGAGTACTATACATGTTCTTTGATTTGTTAGTTAAGCCTACTTTTGGGTCAGGGTGATACGTACATTTTTGGAACATGATAGTATAATTGACTGGGAGCTCTACCATAAATATGGAATCTATAACTTTTATAGGAATTTAGAAGTGAAACGATGATATCCTTCAAGCTTGGCTAAACAGAATTAAATGGTGGAGATCTCATTTCACTTTGCTGAAATATCATTTATACGGAGCTAAGTGTTTTAAGGATAAAATACATTGAAGGTGTAACGGTAACTTAGTGCCTTTTCAATGTAGATCATCTATAAGAGGGTCATTGATCACATTAGGATTATAACAATGGATAACTAATTACGTGTCTATATCATGGAACATATAGAGCGTTCTATATGACTGAGAGTGCAATTCCAAGTTCTAAGTGTGGATTCAATAAGGGATTAATAAGTTAGGGAGTTTACTGGGTATATTCAGTTCAACTTATTGGAAGCTCGGTTATATAGACCCATGGTCCCCATACTAGTTGAGACCATACTTCTTGTAAGACTCAGTTAATTGATTTTAATTAATCAATTATAATTCTAAAAGTTAGACTATGTCTACTTTATGAATTTTCACTAAGTAAGGGTAAAACAGTAAATAGAGAGTTTAAAGGGTATATTTATTAATTGGGAAACTTTGATTAGTTTTTATTAATAAATAAAATAAATGACAATATATTATTTAATAATTAATTATAGTTATTAAATAATTAGATTTGAGATTTATGTGGTTGAATGAGAAAATTGGCAATTTTGGAGAATGGGAAACTATGATTGATAAAATAGGAAAGTTGCAAAAGTGAGAGGCTTGTTTCTATTTTCTATGGTCGGCCACTTTGTTCCCTTTTATGATTTTATTTTTCATTTTTAAATGCCAAGTAATTCAACCTTGACCCTATGTGGTATTCTATAAATAGAAGGTAAAGGCTTCAGGTTTCACACACACTTTACTGATTATTTTCTCAAACACTCTGAAGCCGCCACTCTTCCTCTCTTTCTCTCTGTTTTTTTGAAATTCCTTTGAGTGATGAGTAGTGCCCACACACATCAAGTGGTACCTCAATCATAGTATGTAAGACTGTGGAAAATCAGCACCAAAAAGAAGGAGAGAAGAAGATCCAGATTCAGATCTTGATTATGCTCTTCTACAGAAAGGAATCAAGGGCTAGAGATCTGAATGGAAGGAGTCATAATATCCTACTACAGCCAATGTAAGGTTTTCTTAAACTCTTATGTGTTTATTTCATTGTTTTAGAATTCATATTAGGATGTTAATCAAACATACTTGGTAGTAAATTTAGATCCTGGTAAAATATTTCCAACACTATCGTGTTCCCAAAATGTATGTATCACCCTGACCCAAAAGTAGGCTTAACTAACAAATCAAAGAACACGAATAACACTCTTGAGATTGAACCTAATCATATCAGGATTAAGATCATTTGATCTAGGATCAACAGGTGATATTGAATTGAATAGATATTACGGTAAATTTTAATATATCTAATCAAAGTTCAATATTCGGTCCCTTCCGATGTATACTCTGTACATCCGATACTGGTAAACTTTGCCAATGTCCTGGAAAGGACATAACACTTTTCCAAGGTGTAAGAATACCTATAGCTGATTATACCATGTCAGTCCAAATCCAGTGTTCTGACAAATCAGGGAATAAACTTTCGAACATATAATTAATATTATATTCCACTGTGCTGACAACACTATAATCACTAACAAATTCATGTGTTCTGGACTTAAATGGAATTCATAGATTATATATATAATCATGAAATAAATCATGTGAACCATGCAACATAAAATGTTATTTCTGATCTTTATTAATAAGTAAATCTGATTATATTGAAATGGGTTTTATTTAGGGCACAAAACCCAACAGTTTCCAAAATGTACGTATCACCCTAACCAAAAAGTAGGCTTAACTAACAAATCAAAGAATAACACTCTTGAGATCAAACCTAATCATGTCAGGATTAAGATCATTTGATCTAGGATCAACTAGGTGATATTGAATTGAATAGATATTACGATAAATTTATCATATCTAATCAAAGTTCAATATCGGTCCCTTCCAATGTATACTCCATACATTTGATACTGGTAAACTTTGCCAATGCCCTTTAAAGGACATAACACTTATCCAAGGTGTAAGTATATACCTATCGCTGATTATCATGTCAGTCTAAATCCAGTGAACTGATAAATCAGGGAATTAAACTTTTGAACATATAATCATGATTATATTCCACTGTTGCTAACAACACTATAATCATGAACAAATACATATGTTTTGGACCTAATAGAATTTATAATCATGAAATAAATCATGTGAACCATGCAACATAAAATGATTTCTGATCTTTATTATTTAGTAAATCTGATTATATTGAACTGGGTTTTATTTAGGGCACAAAACCCAACATGAACTGGGTCGGAAAAAGGAAAAAATAATCTGCAACCCTTTTAAAGTACAAGTGCAAAGGCACCATCGCCCCTTGCTTAGTGTGAGCACCTGACCAAGCACAAAACCCTTTCTGTGGGTTTGTTGCCCAGTGATTCGAAGAAGGGACGTAACACTCTAGTTCGCCCAAGTACCCAGCCTTATCCAAGGCCCTCATACTTGCCTCACTTATTTTAGATGGAGGGCTCACCCATCTGGCACCGAAGGCACTTTGCCTCTTGCGGGGAACTACTTCAGTAAGCTCCTCGGTGACATAGTCTTCCCCCTTGACCAAGACGTCACCCTCTGCGGACACTGGCTCCCCGACCTCGTTATACCCTCCAAAATTTAGTGGTTCGGCCACTCCTTCCTCCTCTGCTTTGGAAGGGCTATCAGGACGGACATCGTCCTGTTCTTCTATCTACTGGACCTCAATGTCCCCCTCGTGATCCTCCTCCATGGCGGGCAGATCCTGCTCGGTACTTGTCAACATGGCAAGTTGGGCTACGTGAGGATCAGACGCATCAATTTTTTGCATAGTCTATTTTTTGCAGGCCATCATCCTTCTCTTGGACGGATACTGATGTGTGTGCCATGCAACCGTAACGACAGGGACAACTGTTGGGATACCGAGTTACTAGAACTTGGACAGCCATCAGGAAGGGTATCAACAACACCTGGTCGGACAATATATGTCCCGTTGGAAAGAAGATAGTGTCTCCAACCCTTCCTCAATTCTGAAATGAAGCGGCCGTACCCTTCTCCTGCGATCTGCTCGGAGTAAGAGTGATGTTGCACTACGGGTTCTGGAGTAGGAGAGCGATCACTACTCACTTCCTAATCTTTAAAGCTTGAATTAGAAAGTCCGTCACTGGAAGAGGACGGACTGGCACAAAGACGAGGTTGATCATCAAACAGAAGTTGAAGCAAATCCTGGTCAATTTGGTGTTCGCCTCCCCAAAACTTACCAGGGTTCATCTACAAAAGATAACACGCGAGATGAGTGTTTGGCGGGGAAATCAACCAATAAACAGGCAAAAGCGCCGACCAGGACCTCCCAACAGATTAAAAGGACAAAGAATGCATAAAAATTAAGACATAACCCAGGCGTTTTAAATTTTTGGGTTAAAGACTAAAATTCACGAAGCTTTAAATAAGCAAGGTGAGAATCGAGCATTGCAAGATTAAAGGCAGAATGTCGTAAGCAGCGAAACTGTACGGACTATTATAGAGAAAACTACAAAATTTTGAGCCTAGATTTTCTATGAATCTTCTGCAACAAGTCATGAAAAAATGTACTTTGTACAATGGAAACTTATAAATTAAAAATACAAACTTAAAAGAAGAGAAGATTGAAAACTTACTCACTATTTGAAGCCTAAACGTAGTCCAGACAAAGCTGCTCGGATGGCTCTGATAGAAATCTCACGGCAGACTTGGAGAAAATTCCTTTATTTGCTCTGAGTTTGTTTAGTGGAGAAAATGGTAAACGTAAATTATGAAGAAGTTCCAGCCTTATTTATAGGCAACCTGGTGAAAAGAGGTAATCATTTCGAAATCCCTCAGACGTTTCGATTTCCCCCAAAAAATAAATATTGGGAAATAAAAAGTAATCAAGTGTAACCGTCAAAGCATGCGAAGAAAACCGTGTTTCGAGGCATTAATTAAGTCAGAGCATTAATTAGTCGAAAATTGAAGAGACGCCTACTCAAACTCTCATCGAATAACGAACAAACGCACCCAACATGTGTCACCCATTCAAATGTAAAGGCAGCTCGGATGAAGTCTCTACGCAACTTCAGAAGTCCCGTACAGACTTGGGGGACAAATGTTATCCCAATTTTTGCATTCTGACGTGGCATCACACGCTGGTGACACGTGGAATCAACTCCCCATATTTGCCTGAAGGAGATATTCCGGACAAAGCACCACATATACCTGCACGAACGAAGTGTTGGAAGTTATTTTACCAGGATCTTAGATCTACTCACAAGTATGTTGATTTAACAACCTAAATATGAACTTCTAAAATGATAGGAAATTAAACACATAAGAGTATCAGAAATCTTACAGTGATTGCAGCGGAATATATGTCTCCTCCCACTCAGATCTCTAACCCTTGATTCCTTTCTGTAGCGAGTATAATCAAGATCTGAGCCCGATAGTCCTTCTTTGTTGCTTCTGAATTCTACACAGCCTTCCTCACTATGATTGAGGTATTACTTGATGTGTGTGGGCACTACTCTAGCACTTATACATTTCGAAACAGTGAAGGAAGAGAGAGAGAGAGGGTGGCGGCTCAGAGAGAATTTTCTGAGAGAAAATTCTTTCAGAATAATGCTGTGAAAAGGTTGTACAGTTGTGTGCAACTCTGAAGCCTTTGCCTTCTATTTATAGAAGACCACCAAGGGCTATGATTGACATTTGGAATTGAAAAAATCAAAGAGAAAAGGAAGATAAGTGGCCGTCCTAGGCATTCTGGAAACAAGGCTTGCCACTTTTCCAACTTTCCTTTTCCTACACTGATAGTTTCCTATTTTGTGAAAAACTGCCAATTCCATTGTTCAACCACATAAATGACAAATCTAATTATTTAATAATTAAAATTAATTATCAAATAATATATTATAATTTATTTTATTAATAATGAAACTAATTAAAGTTTCCTATTTAATAAATATGCCCTTCAAAATCTCTATTTACTGTTTTGCCCTTAATAAGTGATAAATTCTCAAATAGACAAGTCTATCTTGAGAATTTTTAATTGATTAATTAAAATCAATTAAATGAGTCTTACAAGTAATATCATCTCAACTAGTGAGGGGACCATGGGTCTATATATCCGAGCTTCCAATAAGCAGATCTAGAATTTACCACTTAAATTCACTGACTTATTAATTCTTCGTTGAATCCACACATAGAACTCAGAATTGCACTCTCAGTATATAGAATGCTCTATATGTTCCACCATATAGACACATTATTAGTTATCCATTGTTATAATCCTAATGTGATCAATGATCCTCTATATGGATGATTTACACTGTAAAGGGACTTAAATTACCGTAATACCCTACAATCTATTTTATCCTTAAAACACTTAACCCTGTATAAATGATATTTCAACTAAGTGAAATGAGTACTCAATCATTTATTGTAATATCCAGATTAAAATAGTATTTAATTTTTTTTTTTTGGATATTAATTGAGCGAGGATAATTATCTTGTTTCTTTGTGTTGTTAGTGAGTTGATATTATTGCTTAGAGTAGTTGTACCAATTTTCTAGAGAGAGTTAAAGTTGTATTAACTACGAAAGTAAAATATTATGGTATTTTTACAGAGTAAGTAATCGTTTAATTAAAGCCCAATATGAAGGTCCATTAGGGTTTTATAATATATTTAGTGAGTTTAATTAATTAATGTTAAAAATTCGTAGGTTTGGATAAATTCGCAGGATTAAAAACTGTTTTACTAAAATGATCATATCTGGAGTTCTAGAGCTCGGATTGAGGTGATTTCAGTGGCGTTGGAAAGATAATTTAAAGATCTATAAATTTTGTAGAAATAACTATATCAGAATTCGTAATTTTTCTAGGTCAAAACTAAGCCCTAAAGTTACGAGATTGAGAGCTTACAATTTAAATTTAAAAGTTAGATATTTGTTTATTTAATAATTTATCATATTATTATTGTTATTATGTTAATATTATTATTATTCATAAAACTAAAGCTAATAAGATTCAGAATAGTATAGGTTTCATTAACCCTAAAATTATATCGTTCTATTCTTCCCACCTATTTGAGCAAGACTAACCCTAAAAATTTTCAAGTCATCTTTCCATTACATCCTTAGCCAAATCTATACCACTCTTCACTCTCATCTTTGATCACCATCATCTTATGTCTATCGATCCAAGTAGCTTGATGTATTTGAGGTAAGAAACTCTACATTAACTTATTTATTGATCACAATAGGAGAATTTTCGTAGGTCTCCTTTTCTTATTTTTCAGAATGAAATATGTCTCAGTAAAACTGTCATATCTCTTTAAATACTCATCTGATTCTCGCAATCTTGGTGTCTATAGAAAGCTTATTAAATTTCCTATAATTCTTATGAAGAAAGATTTTACAGAATCGAAATTTATCTATGTCAAAAATTAGTATTTTTACGCTGTTTGTTGTAAATCGTTTTTTCATATTTTCTATATAAGTTGTTTCAGTAAAATCCAAATATCTCTCTGAATAATGATCCGATTCTAGCGATCTTGGTACTGTTGAAGAGATAATTCAATTTTCCAAATGTTTTATGAAGAAAACATTCACTAATTATTGATTATTCTAAGTCAAAATTATTGTTTTATTGCTGTAGTTCGAAATCCATTTGTTTCAGGATTTCTAGAAAACTGTTTCGGTATAATATCTATATCTCTTACGTTATAACTCCGATTTTAAAGATTTTAGTGTCATTAGAAAGGGAATTTGATTTTCTAAAACTTTTATGAAGAGAGTATTCTCTGATTTGGAATATTTCAGTATCAAAACTTTGTATTTTCGATGTCTCCTGTGATTCGTTACTCCATATTCCTTCTCAGAAATAGTTTCAGTAAAACTATCATAACTCCCTCAGTTTTAATCCATTTTTAATGATCTATATATCGTTGAAAAGATAATTAAATTTCCTATAATTTTTATGAAGGAAACTTTTACTGAATTCGTGTAGTTATTGGTCAAAAATAGTATTCTTTCTGCTGTACTGTAAGAGTGTGAATTTTAATGTTAGGGCCTTGACCCATGTGTTATTATAGGTAGTAGTGACGAGATAACAAGTTTAAGCAGCGGGATTTGAGGTAAGGAAATTAGATAGTTTTGTATGTGTTTATCTGCATAAATTTAATCTTTATGTATTGAAATATGATTTATGATTTGTTATTATGAATATGTATATGGTACTGAGAATGTGTGGTATGGACACAATATGAGGTTGTGAATTGATACATAGATTATGGTTGTATGACTTGTATATGTTGTATGTTGTATTTGTATGTTTTAGGTTGTATGTTGTATGATGTATTTGTATCTTGCATGTTGTATGATGTATTTGTATCTTGCATGTTGTATGTTGTATGGTGTATGGTTTATGTTGTATGTTATATGTTGTATGCTAACGTCTCAGGTAAAGTGAGGGACCATGGTGGGGTATGATACGGGATAAGGCCGTTGAATGTAGAGATACCCTACCCTACATTTTACTGAGTCGTGTATGAGATTGTTATGGTGGGTATGATACAGTGATGTTACTGTTGAATATAGAGATACCCTATCCTATAACAATGGTAGGGCCGCATAGGCCCATGTTATTATATGGGCAGATTAGGCCCGGGATATTGTAGGGTCGAGCTAGGCCGGGTTATGTAAGTAATGGCTATGATATGCCAATGTTGTGATAATGTTATTATTATCTATAGTATTGATATGATTATGTTATGAGTATGATATTGGAGTTATGATCTCTGTATATGTGTACGGTGTGAACAAATAGTATAGACTTGTATGATAAAGGTTTCTATATGTACAGTTATTTGGTTATAGTTATAAAAGAGCATGTATGATATTGCTAAAACTTAATAAATACATTAATGGTATGTGTGATATTATATGGTATTGTTTGATAAGCATTTCCTTACTGAGCTTTTAGCTCACCCCCCTTCTTTCCCCCTTACAGGATTTAGACAGGGAAGTATGTATAGTGAGCAGGGTCAGTTCTGGTACGTATACTGTGAGCGGCTACGGGCGGACAAACGATCTAGAACGCCAGTGGTGCCTTAGTTTTATTTTAAGCAGTTGATAAATCTAACACAGTGGAAATGCATTATTTAAAATTATTTACTTACTGTATCTTGTTTTACAAATGAAGGATCCTTCTCTGTTGCATTTTGATTTTTTTAAAATCCACTGTTGTATTTAAATTATTTTTTTTTTTATCTTTTCAAATTATGCATGAAAATAGTATTTTTGTAAAATAAGGCAAAATATCGGGGCGTTACATTTATCTCGTTTTGTTAAGCTCGAAGGAAATTACCCTTTGCTTACTATTCGCCATATAGAAGCTATAGATTCCATATTTATGTTAGCGCTCCCACTCAATCGCACTACCGTGTTCCCAAAATGTATGTATTGCCCAGACTAAAGATTAGGCTTAACTAACAAATCAAAGAACACGAATAATACTCTTGAAATTAAGCCTAACCATATCAGGATTTCGATCATGTGATCTAGGATCAACTTATGATATTGAATTGAATAGATGTTTACGGTAAGTTTCAAAATCTAATTCAAAGTTCAATATCGGTCCATTCCAATGCATACTCCATGCATCCAACCTGAGCTTTACTTTAACCTATGTTCTGGAAAGAACATAACATTTCTCCAAATGTAAGTAAACTCTGTTGTAGATTGTCATATCAGTGAAACCCAGTGTTCTGATAAATCTAGGAATACTTTATTCACATAGTCATGTTTATTTTCCACTGTGTTGACAACACAATAAACATGATCAAGTATGGGAAAAGGGGTTTGGATGAATTTATAAATCAAACAGACAAGCGATTGATTAAGTGAACCAAAACATACACAAGTGAATGAAAAATTACTTCTGTTACTTTATTGATATTGAATAATCTGGATTACATTGAAACATAGTTTTATTTAGGGCATAAAACCCAACAAACTCCCACTTGCACTAATATAAAACAAATCAGTACATTTCAATTAATCCTAAATTCTGACGGTGCTTTTCGAATGAAGTTACTGCCAAGACTTTGGTGAATGGATCAGCCAAGTTATCCTGCGTATCCACTTTCTCCACCAGTACATCCCCTCTTGCCACATATTCTCTGATAATATGATACTTTCTTTCTATATGCTTACTTCTCTTGTGGCTCCGAGGTTCCTTACTGTTGGCTATAGCTCCAGTGTTATCACAAAGCAGGACTAGAGGCCTTTCCATTCCAGGAACTACACCGAGACTGGTGAAGAACTTCCTAAGCCAGACAACCTCTTTAGCTGCTTCAGCCGCAGCTATGTATTCTGCCTCCATGGTAGAATCTGAAGTCGCAGTTTGTTTAGCACTTCAAACCACTGCTCCACCCCCAAGAGTAAACACCATCCCAGATGTAGATTTCCTGTCTTCAAGACATCCCTGGAAATCTGAGTCTGTATAGCCTAAGGGATTTAAAGCACCACCCTTGTAGACTAATACATAATCTCTTGTACTCTTTAAGTATTTCAAAATATACTTAACAACATTCCAATGTACCCTTCCTGGATTTGACTGATACCTGCTCATGATTCCAACTGCATAGCAGATGTCAGGTCTAGTGCATAGCATAGCATACATTAGACTTCCAACTGCAGAAGCATAAGGAATTTTTGCCATGTCTTCTATCTCTTGAGGATCAGTAGGACACTGTTCCTTAGATAGACGGATACCATGTCTAGAGGGCATGTTTGCCCCTTTGGTATTGGTCATGGAAAATCTCTCCAGAACTTTGTCAATGTAAGCTGTTTGAGAGAGAGCAAGGGATCTGTTCTTTCGGTTTCTGACAATCTGAATACCAAGAACATAGGCTGCCTCACCCAAGTCTTTCATGTCGAATTGAGTGTCAAGCCATTCCTTGATGTGAGTCATTTTCTTGACATTGTTTCCAATGATCAAAATGTCATCAACATAAAGGACCAGGAATACTACTACTTGGTTTTCCTTGAGTTGGTAAACACAAGGTTCATCTTCATTCTGATGAAAGCCGTAGGTCTTGATGATCTCATCAAACCTTTTGTTCCATGAGCGAGAAGCTTGCTTAAGCCCATATATGGACCTATTTAATTTGCAAACTTTATTCTCCTGCCCAGGAAGAACATATCCTTCTGGTTGCTCCATATAGATGGTTTCTTCAAGAAGCCCATTAAGAAAGGCTGTCTTGACATCCATTTGCCAAATTTCATAATTTAAAGCGCCAGCTATGGAGAGAAGAATTCGGATGGATTTGAGCATGGCAACAGGACTAAAAGTTTCCTCATAGTCCACACCTTCTCTTTGGGTATAACCCTTGGCGACCAGTCTAGCTTTGAAAGTTTCGACTTCGCCTCCAGCACCTCTTTTCTTCTTGTAGACCCATTTACATCCAATTGGACGAAAATCTTCAGGTGGTTCTACATATTCCCAGACTTTGTTCTTTTTCATGGAATCCATTTCTGAATCCATACCGGCTGACCATCGCTTCCGTTGCGGACTTGCCATTGCCTGTTTATAGGTCAATGGGTCGTCATCAATACCGTCACCAACGACCATATTGATTTCACCATCCAAGCCATAACGAGATGGTTTTGTAGAAACCCTCCCACTACGACGAGGAGCGGTGACCTTCTGAACAGGAGCTTTAGTAGTAGTTTTCTCAGTTGCTACAACTGAGGGAGTGGGATGTTCCTCTTCTTGAGTAGAAGAAGATGGTACATTTGAAGGAACAGTATCTGTGAGCATTTCCTCTAATACAATTTCACTTTTCGGTTTGTTGTCTTTCATATAGTTATCTTCAAGGAAAGTAGCATTTGTAGAAACAAACACTTTGTTATCCTTGTGACTATAGAATAGTCCACCCCTAGTCTCTTTAGAATTTCCGACAAACATGCAAACCTCAGTTCGCGATTCCAGTTTGCCTTCTTTCTTTCTTAAGACGTGAGAAGGGCACCCCCAAATCCTATAATGGCGCAAACTAGGTGTGCGACCATTCCATAGTTCAACGGGTGTCTTAGGGACTGCTTTAGATGGAACAACATTTAAAATGTTGTTTGCCATTTGAATAGCATATCCCCAGAAGGACGTAGACAGAGTTGAATAACTCAGCATAGACCTAACCATTTATAAGAGAGTGCGATTTCTTCTTTCTGCAACTCCATTCTGCTGTGGAGTGCTTGGGGCAGTATATTGGGATTCAATTCCAAGTTCAATTAAATGATCTTTGAACTGCATATCCATATATTCTCCACCCCTATCAGTTCGCAAGATCTTTAATGTTTTACCTAATTGGTTTTGAGCCAAAGCATGAAATTCCTGAAACTTTTCAAACGTTTCAGATTTCTTTTGCATTAGGTAAAAAAAACTATATCTAGAGAAATCGTCAATGAAAGTGACGAAATACTCATAACCTCCTCTGGCTTTTACATTCAGCGGTCCACAAACATCTGAATGTACTAACCCTAGGGGTTCTTTGGCACACTCTCCCTTTGCAGAGAAAGAACGTTTGGTCATTTTTCCTTCTAGGCAAGACTCGCAGACTGGCAGTTCTCCTAAGACGACATTTTTCAATGGACCGTCTTTGGTTAGCCTATTGAGTCTATCAAAACCTATATGACCTAAACGTAAATGCCATAAATAAGTTTGATCATCATTATCAATCTCTTTTCTCTTAAGGCTTCTAGGTTTAGCTACATTGAAAAGTTCAGTATTTAGTGAGATTTGAGTATCAGGTCTTAAAACATAAAGCCCTCGTTCCATGTTTGCAACACATATATGAAATCCATTACGAGAAATTGAACAATTTGAACTCGAAAAATTCAATATATAAAATTGTGTCTGTAAACATGAAACACTAATCAAGTTTCTACTAAAATTAGGAATATATAAAACATTCTCTAAAAGTAAAAACTTCTTAGAATTAAACTTGATTCGGGCTGTTCCTCTTGCTTTAATTGATACCAACTCGCCATTTCCAACTTTAAGCTTTAACTCATCTGGGTGAAGATTCTCCCAAGTTTCAAGCAGCTGCAATGAAGAACATACATGGTTAGTAGATCCAGAATCAACAATCCAGGCGGATTTGTCGTTCTCTAAAACACATGTCGGAGGAATTAGGATTGTTCAATAAATAATATAGAACAAAACTGTTATACTCCTGAGGAAGACTATAAAGTATGAGTTTTACCCATTGTTCCTTTGATAAATCAATTCCTAGTAGATTTGCCTTTTGGAATTTCAGATTCATCAACAATAGGTGCGAGTTAATGCAACTACCAGGATGCATTTTCACACTATTGAGTTCTTTTGCAAAGATACTAACTAGGAGTGGATCGGGATGAGGGTTATTCATATTGGCACTACAACATATCAATAAACAGAAGTAAGGTTTTGGTTCTATAAATTCATACACAGGTTCAGAAAACAAATAATCACTTATGTTATAAAAATACTAAATCTAACATAGTTTATTTTCCAAGATTTCCAACGAACTGATACAGTGTCCCGTTTAGGCGAGAGTCAAAGCATCATCCATTGAATAGAGTTGTCAATTCATCTAAAATGTCAAACATTCTAGCAACCTTTTATTCGATCAAGATTGGAATTCAGCGTTGTCCCGTTTAGGCGAGAGTCAAGGCAATTCTATCTTATGAGCTTCTACCATTGTTTCGTATTCTTGTAAGTCTTACATAGTCGCCACCATTAGGGTGGTCATGAACCATATAAATAAACCTATAAGAATACTTATCTTTTGAGATTAAACGGCGCTAAGTTGCTAATGAACGTTCCTCCATTAGGGAGGATTACTCACTAAAACAATAGCTATGTAAAACCAACAATGGAGATCGAATTTCTCTTGATTAAAGCTCATTATTTAAACATGTATTTTGTTTAATCATTTATATTCCATATCTCAATAATGAAATATTACAAATTAAAGTAAAAACTTTAATTAAATTTCAAAAATGGAATAATTTTGAAAAATATCTTATTTAAGTTGTTTAGAAAAATCTAAATACCCAACTTAAAATATTCTTCAAACAATGACTTAATTAAATATTACCAATTAAGTAGTAACCACTTAATTTAGAAGATATTCCATTTTAAGTTCCATATTTAGAAAATATCAACTTAAAAAATATCTAAAGAATCTTAATAACCAATTCCCAAAATTCCTCAACTTAATTTATAATAGGAAATTCAAAAATATTCAAATCTAAGTTGATTTGATAGATTTAACTAAATCTCAACTTAAATAGGAATACTTAATGAAATTATAAAATTAAGATTCAGAAAGAATTTATATGGTTATAATTCCATATTTAATTAAAACAAGAAAAATACATATAGCTTTCCAGAATATAACTATTCAAACTATGTTTTTCTTAAATTAATTTCAAGGAAGAATGAAATTAATTATGTTGCTAATCAATCTTTTATTAGGTCAAACTAATATAATTAACCTAGCACAGTTATCCAGATCAGGCAAATGGGCCTTCACAATTGGGGTTGTTCATGTGAGGGGGGGCTAGGTCCAGTATGTCGTACCCACTTCTAAGGCTCCCAACTCTCACACAAGGCCCAAAAGAGAGGAATTTAACCTTAAAATGAATAACTGTTATTAATTGAATAGGCTCACTACTAAATGAGCCTAAATAAAATCTATCAGTTATGATATTTTATTTAGCAACAACCACCTATATGTATCTATAATAGAAATTAAACATATAGGCTCACACAGACATACACATTTGGATGGATCCTATCATGTTGCTAGGTCATACACAGATGAAAGAAGTTTGTAAAAATTACCTGTTACAAATTATTTACTTGATCTATCGTCAATTGAACCTTTGGTTAAAATTAGATCATCGGATCTATCATCAAGTTAACCAAGGCAATTTAGATCAAGCAATAATAGGTTTTAGAAAACTTACAAACAATCTAAAACACATACTCCTGCAACAAGGTTAGATTTGGATAGTTGGATGTAGGATTTATTTTAATTTTAAACATTTATTTCGAAAATAAAAATTAAAATTAAACCTACCATTTTGAAAAATTAGGTTTTGGGTAACCTAAATTTCATTTCAAAATTAAATTGCTAACTTTCCTTTTAAATTTCATGTTATTTAATAAATTAAATAATAAAATAGAAAATGGTAAATACATACCCTTTTCTTGTTTTACAATTTAATTTAATTAAAAAATAACAAAATTTAAAAGTTAACAAAAATACCTTATTTCCTCTTTTAAAATTATCATGATTATCTTGATCTTATTTTAATTAAGGTCAAGTTACCAAAAAAAATTAATATCTGACCTTAAAAAAATAAAATAATCAAATTTTAAAGGAAACAAGAAAAAGGGTAAGCAAAACTTGATTTTTCCTATTTTCAAAATCAAATTACACTAATATCTAAAATTAATTTTAAAAATTAAAATGAATTTATTTCTGATAATTAGATTTGAAATTTGAAAAACAAAAATCAATATACAAAACTATACAAAAAATCGGAATTTAATTCCATGAAATAGCATGAAAAATCGAAAAAATTGGAAAATTGGATGAACTGTACGGATGGCATGCCATGCATGGCCATCCGCGCGTGTATCTGGGTGCTTGACCGAGAAATCACGGCGCAGGAAGGCTGAAAGCAGCCATTCCGCGCGCGTGATGATGTTGCTCGTCACCCCGATTTTCCAATTTTCAAAAATT
Organism: Cannabis sativa; assembly: GCF_029168945.1. Classification (NCBI taxonomy): domain Eukaryota; kingdom Viridiplantae; phylum Streptophyta; class Magnoliopsida; order Rosales; family Cannabaceae; genus Cannabis; species Cannabis sativa. The sequence goes on along the minus strand of NC_083602.1, from coordinate 28,676,776 downwards.
CATAACTAATTCAAATTAAATCGAAATCGAGTTCTGTAAAAAAGTAAATTGCTTAGAATTTTCCAAACTATCCAACAAAAATAATTACAGAATAAGAACAGTAACCATTTTTCCCAGAATTCACAAACAACAATCAAACATCAATATGACACTCAAAGCAACATGATACCATCCAAAAAATAAGCAAATCGTTTTAAGTCCAAATTTCTTGCAAGCAAATCAATTACCATGGCTCTGGTGCCAGTTGTTGGAAGTTATTTTACCAGGATCTTAGATCTACTCACAAGTATGTTGATTTAACAACCTAAATATGAACTTCTAAAACGATAGGAAATTAAACACATAAGAGTATCAGAAATCTTACAGTGATTGCAGCGGAATATATTTCTCATTCCACTCAGATCTCTAACCCTTGATTCCTTTCTGTAGCAGAGTATAATCAAGATCTGAGCCCGATAGTCCTTCTTTGTTGTTTCTGAATTCTACACAGCCTTCCTCACTATGATTGAGGTATTACTTGATGTGTGTGGGCACTACTCTAGCACTTATACATTTCGAAATAGTGAAGGAAGAGAGAGAGAGAGGGTGGCGAGTCAGAGAGAATTTTCTGAGAGAAAATTCTTTCAGAATAATGCTGTGAAAAAGTTGTACAGTTGTGTGCAACTCTGAAGCCTTTGCCTTCTATTTATAGAAGACCACCAAGGGCTATGATTGGCATTTGGAATTGAAAAAATCAAAGAGAAAAGGAAGCTAAGTGGCCGGCCTAGGCATTGTGGAAACAATGCTTGCCACTTTTCCAACTTTCCTTTTCCTACACTGATAGTTTCCTATTTTGTGAAAAACTGCCAATTCCATTGTTCAACCACATAAATGACAAATCTAATTATTTAATAATTAAAATTAATTATCAAATAATATATTATCATTTATTTTATTAATAATGAAACTAATTAAAGTTTCCTATTTAATAAATATGCCCTTCAAAATCTCTATTTACTGTTTTGCCCTTAATAAGTGATAAATTCTCAAATAGACAAGTCTATCTTGAGAATTTTTAATTGATTAATTAAAATCAATTAAATGAGTCTTACAAGTAATATCATCTCAACTAGTGAGGGGACCATGGGTCTATATATCCGAGCTTCCAATAAGCAGATCTAGAATTTACCACTTAAATTCACTGACTTATTAATTCTTCGTTGAATCCACACATAGAACTCAGAATTGCACTCTCAGTATATAGAATGCTCTATATGTTCCACCATATAGACACATTATTAGTTATCCATTGTTATAATCCTAATGTGATCAATGATCCTCTATATGGATGATTTACACTATAAAGGGACTTAAATTACCGTAACACCCTACAATGTATTTTATCCTTAAAACACTTAACCCTGTATAAATGATATTTCAACTAAGTGAAATGAGTACTCAATCATTTATCTCGTTTGGTTAAGCTCGAAGGAAATCACCCTTTGCTTACTATTCGCCAGATAGAAGCTATAGATTCCATATTTATGTTAGCGCTCCCACTCAATCGCACTACCGTGTTCCCAAAATGTATGTATTGCCCAGACTAAAGATTAGGCTTAACTAACAAATCAAAGAACACGAATAATACTCTTGAAATTAAGCCTAACCATATCAGGATTTCGATCATGTGATCTAGGATCAACTTATGATATTGAATTGAATAGATGTTTACGGTAAGTTTCAAAATCTAATTCAAAGTTCAATATCGGTCCATTCCAATGCATACTCCATGCATCCAATCTGAGCTTTACTTTAACCTATGTTCTGGAAAGAACATAACATTTCTCCGAATGTAAGTAAACTCTGTTGTAGATTGTCATATCAGTGAAACCCAGTGTTCTGATAAATCTAGGAATACTTTATTCACATCGTCATGTTTATTTTCCACTGTGTTGACAACACAATAAACATGATCAAGTATGTGAAAAGGGGTTTGGATGAATTTATAAATCAAACAGACAAGCAATTGATTAAGTGAACCAAAACTTACACAAGTGAATGAAAAATTACTTCTGTTACTTTATTGATATTGAATAGTCTGGATTACATTGAAACAGAGTTTTATTTAGGGCATAAAACCCAACACGAAGTCCTTCTAGTCGAGCAATGGACAATTCGAACAACATGTCAACACTTAGCAACTTTAGCATTTGCATCATGAAGCATAAAAGCAATCCCTATAAATCTGGGATCGTATCACAGAGATATGGCAAGCTGTCCAAGTCCCTCAATCAGTGTATTCTATATATGTAATATGTAATCTTACCAATTATAAACATTGTAAACAAAAGGGAAACCTTCCCTCTAGCTCATAGCCCTATAAATAGTGATCTATTCTCACTGGGCAAAGGGTCGAGAGAATGATCTAAGAGAGTATACTCAGAGATGTCATTGTAAGAGATTTAAGAGAAGAATCTTTGTATTCTTTGCTCTTAAGTCAATACAAATCAATGGGAGTAGACTGTTGGATTTTATGCCCTAAATAAAACTCATTTCAATATAACCAGATTTACTTATTAATATAGATCAGAAATAACATTTAATGTTGCATGGTTCACATGATTTATTTCATGATTATATGTACATAATGTATGAATTCATCTGAAACCCTTTTCACATACTTGATCCTGTTTATTGTGCCGTCAACACATTGGAAAGTAAACATGACTATGTGAATAAAGTTTCCTAGATTTATCAGACATAGGGTTTTACTGATATGATAATCTACAACAGAGTTTACTTGCATTTGGAGAAGTGCTATGTTCTTTCCAGAGCATTGGTTAAAGTAAAGCTCAGGTTGGATGCATGGAGTATGCATCGGAAGGGACCGATATTGAACTTTGACTTAGATTTATTAAACTTACCGTAATATCTATTCAAGTCAATATCGCCTAGTTGATCCTAGATCAAATGTTCTTAATCCTGTTATGATTAGGCTCAATCTTGAAAGGCTATTCGTGTTCTTTGATTTGTTAGTTAAGCCTACTTTTAGGTCAGGGTGATACGTACATTTTGGGAACACGGTAGTGCAATTGAGTGGGAGCGCTATCATAAACATGGAATCTATAGCTTCTATCTGGCGAATAGTAAGCAAAGGATGATCTCCTTCGAGCTTGACCAAACGAACATAAATGGTGGAGTACTCATTTCACATAAGCTGAAATATCATTTATACGGGGTCAAGTGTTTTAAGGATAAAATACATTGTAGGGTGTAACGGTAATTTAATCCCTTTACAGTGTAGATCATTCATATAGAGGATCATTGATCAAATTAGGATTATAACAATGGATAACTAATGATGTGTCTATATGGTGGAACATATAGAACATTCTATATACTGAGAGTGCAATTCTAAGTTCTATGCGTGGATTCAACGAAGAATTGATAAGTTAGTGAATTTTAGTAATAAATTCTTGATCTACTTATTGGAAGCTCGGTTATATAGACCCATGGTCCCCCCACTAGTTGAGATAATATTGCTTGTAAGACTCATGTAATTGGTTTTGATTAATCAATTATAATTCTCAAATTAGACTATGTCTTTTTGTGAATTTTTCACTAAGTAAGGGCGAAATTGTAAAGAAAGAGTTTATAGGGGCATATTTGTTAATTATGATACTTTGTATGGTTCAATTAATAAATATGATAAATGACAATATTATTTAATAATTATTTATAGTTATTAAATAGTTAGAATTGGCATTTAAATGGTTGAATTAGAAAATTGGCGTTTTTGAGAAAATCAGATGCAGAAAAGATAAAACTGCAAAATTGTAAAAAGTGAGGCCCAAATCCACTTGTATAGGGCCAGCCACTTTTGTAGGGTTTTTCCCTCTGATATTTTCATTATTTTAATGCCAAATAATTCAAACCTAACCCTAGTGGAATGCTATAAATAGATAGTGAATTACACTTAAATTTTCTATTTTTCCTTCAGAGAAAAACCTGAGCCTTTCTCTCTCCCTATCTTTAGCTGCCACTTCTTCTTTCTCTTCCCTCTTGAATTTCAAAATCCTTAGTGTATGAGTAGTGCCCACACACAGCAAGTGATACCTCAATCATAGTGAGGAAGATCATGAAGAAAGATCATCAGCAAAGGAGTTTCGACATCAAAGATTCAGAGAAAGAGATCCAGGTTCAGATATTGATAATGCTCTGCTACAGAAAGGAATCAAGGGCTAGATATCTGAACGGAAGGAGTCATTATGTTCCGCTGCACCCAATGTAAGATTTCCTAAACTTTATATGTGTTTATTTCATCGTTTTAGAAAGTTCATATTTAGGGTGTTAATCAACATACTTGTGAGTAGATCTAAGATCCTGGTAAAATAATTTCCAACATAGACTATTACTGAACTGCTCGAGGTCGAACCTCTTTAAAAACTCTGTGTTCTTTATTTACTTTTTCATATTATATCTTAATTATTCCACTTATCGCTTACAATTAAGACTCATTGTTGTTGACTAAAAGCGAAATCAACATAATAAAAAGTATAAAAACTATCAAAAAATAGTACAAATCAACAAAGTCATTGAACTTAAAATTTATTTTAAAAGATCTTATATATTATATATTGATCCTTAAACAATAAATTGAGTTTTAAATTATAAAACAAAAAACAATCACCAAATAAAGCACAAGCAGCCACCAAAATTGACACTATCAACCTCCAAACAAAATACAAATTAGCGGTAAAAGATTAAACAAGAGTTAAACAAAATAATTCCTTAGGTAAAATTTACCCACAAATATTAAATTATTAGTGTTATTAAAGGGAAAAAAAAAAACTTTCATATTAATGCAAATAAATTGGTTTGACTCAATCATTGATATATTTATTTCATTTTGTTTTTATCATATAATTTTTTTTACATGTGTGAATCTTTTCACAACTTTCTTTACATACAGAAAATAATTAAGAAAGAAAGAGTAAAAAGTTAATCTCCCATTAATTAAAAATAAATTAAAATTGTGATGAGACCCTTGTCTTGTCGAATTGTCATTGAATTTTTTCGTTTCTTCTCTCCAACATGATTTAATAAACAAAATCATCCCTCTTTATATTTGGTTGTTACATCCCAAGTTTTGGAACTTCTGCCGGCCGGCATTAGCAATCCATATTATTTAAATATTCATATATTTATACGTGGACTTCTATATATATGGTTTCTCAGAATTATCTCATATATTATTTTTTAAAATTTACGGTTTTAAGTTTTTAAAACGATTGCAAAGCTAGTTGTAATAGAAATTTTTATACGATTTTTTATTACAATTTAAGTTGCAACGCTATTTAAATATGTAGCATTCCGTAAAAAAATATATATATAAAAAAAAAGACTGTTTTTTAAGTATTAAAATAAATAAGTCTCATCACTGCCGGACCCAATGAAGGACCAGTGTGAATGCTGAAAAAAAAAATATTTCTTTTACTTTTTAACTAAAAAAAATCTTTTAATTATTTTAATTGCCCACAACAAATGCTTAACAAAATGGGATATCAATTGTTTGAATGATAGTTTGACAGTATATCTCAAAAATGATGTATTCAATGTTATTGACAACGAGCTTATTATTCATCGTTTTCAAAACATGAAAACTCGTCGAGGACAACTCTAAAGATATGAGCTCAAAAATTAATATATTTGTTAAAATTTTAAAATATTGAGTATGTTATATATTTTGAACATCGTTTTTTTTTTCTTTCTATTAGAAGATTTTTAGTGCTTGATATTTAATATCTTTTTAGTTGGGAATTGAAATATTGAATTGTGTTTTCGTTTTTATTTACTTGTTTCTTTGGAATATTTTTATATATGAAAAAATTTGCGTTCACCCTCCAATTAAATTCTAGATTCGCCACTAAGTCCCATTATATATCTATATATATAATGTAGCAAGATAGTTATATATTTATATATTTAATTAGTAACGGACTAAGAACTAAAATTGGGGGGCTTTTCTTTTAGGGAAATAAGAAGTAAATTAATATTAAAGGTAAAGATGTTTTTATTAGGATTTGAACTATTATCTTCTATAATATACTATAAAATAATTTAACTATCATGTCAAATCTAATATTATGTTTGTCCCTCCTTACCTCTAAATGTGCATCTATACTCATGTATCTAATAACAATAAAACATGCTATATAACTTATATATAAATTTGTCAGTATATATATTTAAGAATCTGAAGCAGAATTTCTTACTAAACACAATTTTCAATCTAGCCAGATATACATTTAAATATTCATCTCTCTAATAAGAAAGAAGAAAGGAATAAGTGGCACTCACTTCATGGAACAATATAAACCGTATGTGGTATTATATTATTTTTTCTATATATAAGGAAAATCGTGACAGTAGTCACGTCATCCGCAAAAAAAAAAAAAAAAAAATATTTGCCGGATAATCTATGCAATCTTAATTAGTTTGAGAAGGTTGAATGTAAAACTGTGTAGGTACAAGACTATATAGTTAAAGAGAGTTTAAATAGATTAATTGGTACCACTTATCACTATAAAAAATTTTACTTTACTTAGTCACAACAAAATTTGTGACTAATTATAAATCATCATGTTGTGATTAAAGGGTCCGTAACTAAAGGTACTAGTCACAAAAATTACAATTTGTTGTGATTAAATATATTTTGTGTCACAATACTTGTTGTAACTAAAAGTAAATTAGTAACAATCTGTATTTAAAAACTATATTTTAGTCACAATTAATTTTTTATTGTACTAAGAGTCATATATATTTAGTTACAAAAAAATATTTGTTGTAATTAAAAATTTATCAATAAAAGTAATTGTTTTTTGTAGAGTATATCAACAAGTCTATCTTGTTTTCTTGTAGCCTTTCATAAAAATTCTACAATTAAGCGTGTTTGACCTAAAATAATTAAAGGATGGATGGCTTATAATGTAGCACAAGTTAATATCAATTCCTACATATTAAATGTTAGTATATATATTTAAAGCTGACTCTTTATTAGACAAAACAATAGATCCATTTATTATTTATTGTATTATATAATATTATATCAAATTGTTTTATTATATATTTATATAAAATTATGTCAAATTTTGATATATATGATTTAAGTAGTTTTTTAATGTTATAAGTTGTTAGCTGTAGCGTTTTTTTGGTGCATTGTTTGATGATATAGTTTTATTATTTAAATTTTTGTAGACAGTTTTATTCTATGTAGTTAGCTTGTTTTAACCCTTTATGATTTAGAAAAGCATACCCTTTAGATAATAAATTATTCTACATTATAGAGTAGGAGTGTACATCGATTTATTTGGTCGGTTTACGTTACATTTTATTTAACCTAATAGATCATATTATAAAAATTTAAGTACAACCCACTCAATTAAGAGAAAAAAAAGTTTCAAACCCACCTAATGAATTGGTCGGTTTAGTCAAGTTAATCCGTCCAACCCGAGCGCTAATGTTTTTTCTTCTTTTTTATTTTTTTTATTACATTCAATTATATATTTTAGTTATTATGATAATGAGATAAATATAAAGATTGAATTTAAAATTCAAATCATCTGCCATAAAAAAAATATAGTAGTTTGAATTTTTTATTTTTTATAAATATGTATATAAATTATATAATATATAGATTATATATAATAGAAACATATATATAACTTTTTTAATTGGGTTGGTCGGGTTAGATCGGGTTAATTGGGCGGGTTGATATTATTTTCAACCCACCCAATATAAGATTGGACGTGTTATATTTTTGTCGGGTTTTTCAGTTTGTATTTTTCGTCGAATTATCTCAGTTTAGTATGGGCGAGTTGTTCGTATTAGGCAGTTTACAAAATTGATGTAGAACCCTATTATACAGTATTGTAATGAGCTATTAAAATGCTTAACATCTTTATCACATTACATTTTATAATTAGATAATAATTTTTTATAATTTATATTAAATTAAAATAAACTAAATATATATAATATTAAATTACACTATTAATAATATTGGGACACGATTTTGTCTCATGATATACTTTCACATAATGTATTCCGTGGTACGTTAGATGGGTCTCAGGGTATGTTACTATTTTTTAACCCTAATTACTTTTAGATCAACCCCAACCCTCCTATAAAGTAATTTCATTATCTAACAGTTGCCGTACATCACAGAATGTAATCCGTGTCCCTAAAAATATTATATCTCCTAAAGACCAGATAGTGCACTTTAACACTTCTCAATATTATATTGTTATAGTAACCAGTGTGACCACGGGACCATTTTGTGACGGGCCAATATCCGCTCTCTGTATATAAATGCTCATTAAAAAACCATTAGCATCAAAAGTTGTTCAGCAACTACAGTCTTTTAAAAAAACACTATATGTAAAACGTTCTTCAGTAATAATATTAAAGAAATATATACTTCAAATCCATACATTATTTTTGTCATAATATAATGTTTTCTAAATAGTAAAACACTTGCCACACTACTGGATAGATAAGGTATTTATATTTGGAGGAAAACATAATCTTGGTTTTACCAAATTAAGACCAACATAATATAATTGAATTTCCTATAAATCTGTCAATACAGTACTACTACATATTGAAATCTGCAGAAAAGTAGAATAAGTAATAATTAAATTTAACGCTATTTGAGAAAAAAAAAACTCAATATTACTATATAGTAGATCACAAATCTAGCTAAATGTATTTAAATCTATGGAAAAAAAAAAGATTGTGTTTAGTAAAAGAAGAAAACCGTAATTAGTACTTATATTTTATAGAAAACAAAAACAATCAATAAAAAATTGAGAGGAGAGATCATATAATATTGGTTATACCCATAGAGAGTAAAATATAATATAAATATACATATATATATATTATTAGGTCAAATAAATTAACTAATAATACAGTTACAAGAATAATATTGAATTAAGATGAAAGAGCAGAAGAAGTATCATCAGATCAGAGACATTACCAGATTATTATATATATATATGGTTATATTATTCTTAGAAAGATATACATGTCATATATATAATACACATAATATTACTCAATATATGATCATCATAAGATAATAAATTAACTTCAAACACAGAAATAAACTAAACAAATTATTAATAATAAAAATAATAATGCACCTTATAATAATATATGGTCCTCCTCTTGATCATGATCCTCATCTCCTCGTCTCTAAAACTAAAATTCCCTCATAATAATAATAATAAGTTGTAATATTTTCAATCATCTAATATTTAATAAGGAGCACGGCCACCGTGAGCCCAAGGAAAAGCTTGTTCGTGATTATTCAACTGTCCACCATTCGCAAGCAAATTAAGCGGCGCCAAATTATAAGCCACGGATGGGTCGGCGCCTTGCATACCAGCGCCACCGCCTTGCTGTGGGGCCCCACCAATCCCCGGTGGAGACCCAACACCGCCTCCTCCTGCGGCTTCCTCTTCTTGTTCCTCCAGAGGCAATCTTTCATAAGTAGCGTTGGAAAACGTGGCAGCAATCACCATTACTGGGCCAGCAGCCATGAGTGGGCCCACAACGCTACCCCCAACCACCTGCCCCTGCCCGCCGGCCAGGTATATAGTCAGCCCGGTCGAACCGGGAGGTGCAGGTCCGGGCAGAAAAGCCCCTGTCAGAGAGAGAATCTCGAAACGACCTTGTAGAGCCATAACGGAGGTAGCGGCTGAAGGTTGACGGAGCGTGACGTTGTTGACGGTTCCGCTTCCGCTCAGAACACAAACCCCTCTTTGGCGGCGGCGAGCGAAGTGAGCCACGCTCTCGGCTATGTCGGCGCCGCTGGCTATTTCCATGACGTGGCTTCGGAGGGCGTTTGGGCTGTCTCTTGTTACGAATATGGGTGGTTTTGGCTTGTTTTTGGATCCGGGCGGTCGGCCCCTGGGCCTTCGGTTACCCACTTCGATTGCTCCTTCTCTTGGTTCGTCGCTGTTCTCTCTTTCGTCGTCTTCGTCGTGGTTTCCGCCGCCTGCGGTGTTGCTCATTGAGATACCCAGATCTGGTTTCTTCATTGGGGATGAGCTTGTTGAGGTTTCAACTACTCCCTGTAAACCCATTTGTCCACCCCACCAACGATTATTCGCCATAATTAATTTAACAAAAAAATAAACACAAATAGAAAGATGATATTGAATTAAAGAGAAAGAGGAAAAAGAAATATATATATATATATGACTTTTATTTTTTGCTTAATTAATTTAACCTAGTATGATCTATATATATATATGTGTACTTGATGAGACAGTATCTAGTAGTAGTAGTGATCAAGTAAAGAGTTACACAAAAAAGATGATATATATATATGTAAAATGGTTCCAAATTAAGAAATTAAGAGGAGAAGAATATGAATATCTGTATATACATATATATTTAATTGGAGAAACAGAGAAGAAGAAACTAATAAGGAAGAAGGGGTGTGTTGGGAAAAAAGGAAAGGTGGTTTGGGGAAATATGTAAATATATGATGGTGTGGATTGGTTCTTTCTTTGCTTTTTGTATATAGTTTTAGTATTTTTTTTTTCTCTCTTTCTCTTTTTTCTCAAGAGCTGTGTGAGGTTGCAGTGGTAGTGGTGTTGTGTAAAAATATATTAATGGTGTTGGTGTTGGGAGTTAGGGTTTTGTTGTTTGTGTGGGGCAGCGTGCGCGTGATATAGTGGGGTGCATGTACTCACTCACTACTCTCACTTCTCTCTTCTATTCTCTTTTCTTTCTTTCCAGACTTACTATATAAATTTTTTAATGAAAGTGAGATATAACCTTCAGCTACAACAACTACATATATACTCTCTCTATATATGTATATTATTATATTATATAAAATAATAATGGCTACCTCTCTATAGGATAGATAAATACCTGTACTTTGTATGAAAACATAAATATAATTATTTATTAAATATAATAAGTACGAGTTTCCCATAATATTTGATTATTAATTTATTTTTTAATTTTATGGTTCAAACTGATGTATCACAATCCTTGTCATCACCACTTCTTTTCCTTAAACTATCCGATGATGATTATTTCTTTAGCTCCGGCCCTTTTTCCTTTTTCATTGAATTTATCTAAGTAGATATTATAATTATATGGAAAAAAACTATATGAATTATTATTCCATTATTTTAAGTTTAAAATTTTAACCTTTTAATAAAAATTAAAATTTTGATTGATTTCTTAATAAAATATCAAAAATAAAAATTATAAATTTTGTTTTCATAGACAACCAATCAATTGAAAAAAATTATAGAATTGATATGAGAATACCTAGTATATATATTTGAATTGGAGAAGATATATTCAGTAAAAAAAAGAATTGGAGAAGATATAAGATATTTAAATATTACAAAAAAATTAATATAGAAAAGCGCGCAGTTGTATGAGCGCGACAAACATTTAATATATATATCAAATATCAATGGCTTAAAAAAAACTGGAGAGAACTTATTATATAAAACATTATTATTATTATTATTATTATTATTATTATTATTATTATTATTTTCTAAAGGTCTAATTAGCAATTTTTCCTCCGAATTTTGACATGTACTAAATCATGTCCCTGAACTTTTTTGGCCGTTAAAAATTTTTCCTGGACTATTAAAATTGTTAGATTTAAGGACTTTTTTCTAATTTTAATAAAAAAATTCTAACATGGATGAAAGTTAATGAAGCATGATTTAGTACATATCAAAGTTTGAGAGGCATGATTTGGTAGATATCAAAGTGTGGGGAGCATGGTTTAATACATAACAATAACTGAAACAGTAAAATTGAATAAAATTAGACAAAAATCTTTAAATTTAACAATCTCAATATATAGTTCAGGAGGAATTTTTAACGGCCAAAAAAGTTTAGGAAGCATGATTTGGTATATGTCAAAGTTCGGGGAAAAATTATCAATTAGTCTTTCTAAATTATCTTGTTTAAAAGTTGTTAGATTAAATTATATGAGACCCTATATAACTATATTGACTTGTAGAAAGATGTTAAGCACCCTGACTTTTGACTATTCTCCTATATAAATTAACAAATAATAATTTAGAGGATTTAATAGAATAATAAAATGTTTGAGCATTACTAATATTGAGAACTGGAATGTACCTAACATCACATAGATATATATATTGCGTTATTATTTATTAATTGAATATTAATTTATACTAATAATATTATATCACTCTTCGTAATGCTTGATTAGTGTTCATTAGCATTTTTCTAAAATATTTATATATAAAAGTATTATGCATTTTATATAATATTGAGAGAGAAACAAAGCACACATACATGCAAATCTGCTTCGTATTGCGCTTGAATTAGCCATGTCAAAAAATAATCTACGCTGAATAATATGCTAGTATATAATATAATGAAAGAGCATACAAATAGTTATAATTTTTATTTTTATAATATAAAAGTGTAGATAGTAGATATTTAGAATATTTTACCAGAGATTTAATAATTGACTGTACCAAATACAAGACTATATATTCAAATATCTTTTGTGCTCGTCCTGATTTATTTTATATCATGTGTTTGGAAAATATATTGTTTGAACTTTATTTATTTATCTTCAGTTCTTTAAAAATTTATAAATATTTAAATAATTATAATACAGATTATTATATAAGAATACCAAAAAAAAAAAATATAAGATGGTACTTATAATTAATGGTTTATAAGTTTCAAAGGAAAAAGAAAAATTAGAGAGAGAAGAGTTTAGTACTTACCGGTACTAACACGTTGAGAATCTATGATTGACAGAGATTTTGCGAGAATTAGAGAACTGTTGATACTTAATTGGAGTTTGACATTTATTAGAAGTACATACTGTGTCATTCATCAATTTACGTATTTATAGACTATCCAAAGAGAGAAAAATTAGATATATTCTATAATAAGCAAATTTAAAGTATAATTTGTGAAGTAATAATTAGATAAGATATTTTCCATGAAAATAAAAATAGATAAGATATTTAAACCCTGGTATTTATAATAAGGACAAATAAATAAGATATTAAACGTGGTATTTATAATTATAAAATATCTACAGGAGAGATGTTAAATTTTTTTTTTGCAGAATATTATTTTTAAAATAAGTTTCATTAGGACTTTTAAACAAAAACACAAATTGAATTAGATCCTGACCCCGATTTCGATCCTTGACCTGCACCCATGCAGACCTATAATTAAATCCCAATCTCGATTTGAATTTTAGACCCCACACCCCAGCCACTAGACTCAAACTCCGGACCCTGGCCTCAAACCAAACACCAAACTCGAGCCCAACCCACTTTTTTCTCCTCACATAAATAAAAAAAATAAAATAAATTAAGTTACAAAAAAACATATTTATATTTTGAATATCATTAAAAAAAAAAACAAAAACAGTTATCAAACACATTTTTATTTAAAAAAAAAATGTATTTTCATTTATTTATATATTAAAAGTGCATATTTAACGGCAATTCTTGGTTTAACGATTCTTGGTTTAACGATCTTTTTTTATTTAGCCTTACACGATTAACTTTAACGTTAAACGTTAACAAATAAATAAACCCAATAATTAAACTCAAAAAATTAAACAATCTTTTTTTAAATTAAAAAAATATCTTACCCTATCTCTCTAACAAATCCTACCATTTTTAAAATTTTTTACACGGCTAAATTCAAATTTCAAAAAATAAACTCAATAATTAAACCCAAAAAATTAAACAATTTTTGAAATTTTTTTACACTGCTTCATTCAAATTTCAAAAAATAAACACAATAATTAACCCAACAAAATTAAACAATCTTTACAATTAACCCATTCATCACCCATGCAGGCAAACACAACAAAAGCCTCTCTCTCTCAATTTCACCTACTGAAACAGAATGCAATCATCAGTTGTTAATTCTCATTGCTTTTGGTAAAATTTACACCTTTAATACTTCTTTGTTACTTTTGTTGTGTTATTTTGAGTGAAGGTGGCTTTATAATGAGCAGATGAAATTTTAATACTTCTTTGTTACTTTATAATCGAGACTTTGAGAATTGAGGGTTCCTTCTTTGTCTAATTTACACACGCTTTGCTTATTCTTAATTTTGTAATATTTGTTTTTCCAGGTCAAAAATATTCGTGCTGCTATTATTTTAAGAACTGGAACAAATGCAACATATATTATAACCTTATTATTATTGTTTCCAATATGTTTTCATGGACATAAAAGTTTAATTTAAATTTATTATTCAAATCTCTCTAAATTAAATATTATTTATTTTTGATTCATTTATTTCCTTCCGAACTCATAATATAATACTTAATATAAAACATAACATACGTGCATCGCACGTAACAATATACTAGTTATATTTAAAAACATTAAAAATAAAACTTTTATCTAACACACACTTAATTATTATAATTTTTTAAAAGAATAAATATGATTTCACCCTAGACTATTATCTTTATAGGGGATTCACTACTACAATATTAGCTTTTAGAGGCAGTTTTTTCAACCCCATTTATAAAAAGGGAAGCTAAAGGGTGTGAAAATACCCGCTATGTTCGAAATTGACATTTAGAGGCGGTTTTTTGATAAAAACCGTAGGTATAAAATTGCATTATACCATTTAGAGGCGGTTGGAAATTAATTTTTTTTTTTTCTGAACTACCCTATGGCGTCGGTTCCTGCATAGGAACCGACGGCATAGGGTACACGTGTCAGCAAACCGTGTACCCTATGCCGTCGGTTCCTACATAGGAACCGACGCCATAGGGTCGACCCTTGTACATAGGGTTCGATCATCTTCTTCCTCCCCACTTCACTCAGCCAACCCAAAAAACCAGAGAGCTTTTCTCAGCCAAAACCCTCGCCTCCACCACCTTCTCCCACCTTTATCTCCCCCATTTCTTAACCTTTTTAGCCCATTTTTTTTTTAAATCCTCCATTTTCGATACTTAATAACATACACCTAAAAAGTTTTGATTTTTTTTACCCTCTTTGAGTGTCATCCGAACCCAAATAGTAAAGTTTGGGTTTGAAATTCGGTCACCCATTTTTCTTGAGAAATTGTTGAATCTCAACCTCGTTTAAGGTATAAATATTGCTTCTATTCTTTTTGTATTATGTATATTATTTTATTTTTTGTTTTTTTATTATTTGAGTTTTTTTATTTTATTAGTAATATTATTGTGTTTTATGTGTATAGTGCTGGGATTTTTTACGGTGGTCGTCGGATTGCGGTTATTAGGTAATAATTTATACCTCAATGTATAGTATATATATGTATTTGTATATTTTATTGAATATTTGTATATAATGTGTGTATATATTGTGTGTATATAGTGTGTGTATATTTTTTTATGGAAATAAATTTTGTAATTGTATTTTATATATTTTTTGTAATATAATAAAAAAATGACATTGGATGGATTTCATTAGTTTAGAAATAAAAATTTTAAAATTGAATTAGTGTGTGATATAATTTTATTTTTTTGAGATAATAGTGTGAGATATAATTGATTATATATATGTATGTATAATTTAGTAACTAAGTAACTTGTTACAATTTTTTATAACTAGTTATAAGTAATGAAATAATTAATTTTGTAATTTCGTTGTATTTCTTTATATTGTAGGGGTTCGGCATAATTTTGTGTGTAGCGTATTTGGGCTTGCAATTATAGGTATATACTTTAACTAACTTTTTCTTATTATATAATTAATTATCAATGCATGTTAGTTGAGTTTGAATATCTTAAATATTCATCCGTAGTGAAGTAGGTTCTGCGAATACATGTACTGCGGTCGGATGGGTGGATTAATTTTGTATTGTTTATCTGTTTTGTTTGTTATTTTAGGCACTTGTAAAATTTTTGGGAACGTCCAATTACAGCTGTTATGCTGCCGAAATTTCGGTAGAATTAGGATAAATCTTACTAAAACCATTCATAATATTTACATAATACAAATAACTAGTTAATTATAACATAGTGATAAGAAGTTAGGTCACATAAAAAATAATAATATTCACATTTATGTTAACTTTTTAATTTTACCAACATTCTAATTAACTAAACAACCTAATAACATGAACTAATCTAAAACGAAAATTTGAGTAATTTATAAATTAATATGAATAAATTGTATGAGAAACTTAGTTAGTTACATTGTGTAATTAGTAACTAGCTATAATTAGTTACTAAATACATTAACAAAATAAAAATATAAAATCCTTCTTTTTTTATTTTTTTTTCTTTCATTTGAGAGGTTCAATGTGGATTTTAATTTTTCAAAAAAAATAAAGAGCAAAAGTTAATTAAAAGGGGAAAATATTAGTTAATACCCTTATTGCTTTACCAAAAACTTTTCCCCTCAACTTTTTTTATTAAAAATATTTAACATTTTACCAACATTCTAATCAACAAAACAACCTAATAATATGAACTAATCTAAAACGAGAATTTGAGTAATTTATAAATTAATATGAATAAATTGTGAGAAACTTAGTTAGTTACATTGTGTAATTAGTAACTAGCTATAATTAGTTACTAAATACTGAATTTTTTTGGATAGGATTTTTGTTATGGATAAATCATGGATGCGTGAGGAGAGAGACACACTACGATTTCAAGTAGGGTTCGATGCATTTTTAGAGTTTGCCTTAAAGAATTCTAAAAATCACGATCGTATTCATTGTCCGTGTGTAGATTGTTGTAATGTATTTAAAGGGAATATTACAATGATTAAGGACCATGTGTATTTACGAGGTTTCAATAGAAGTTATACTAATTGGTATTACCATGGCGAACATTTACCTAATGATCCATATCCATTAGGAAAGCGGGGGGTAGATGATATCGAGGGTAATGATTTCGATGATTATCCATTGGACTTGCTTAACGAAGCACAGGAGGAATTTCTTAATGATCCTGAGAAATTCGATAATTTTCTTAGTGATGCTGATAAACCTCTGTTCGATGGTTGTAAAAAACTAAGATTACCAACAATGGTAATGTTTTACAACATAAAAGCAGAAAATGGAGTGAGCGATAAATGTTTTACTCAATTTTTAGCTGCTTTTAAAGATATCTTACCATTTGCCAACTGCTTCCCGGAATCTACTTATGAAGTGAAAAAAACGTTAAATTCTATAGGATTGAAGTATGAAAAAATTCATGCATGTCCGAACGATTGCATTTCATATCGTAAGGAATATGCAGACATGAATTATTGCCCGACTTGCGATTTATCCCGCCATAAAGTAAACAAGAGTAAGGAGAATAGGAAACTTATCCCCCAAAAAGTGATGTGGTACATGCCTTTGATTCCGCGACTGAAACGATTATATCGTAGTGCAGAACATTCTGAAAATTTGATTTCGCATGAGACCAAGAGAGTGAAAGATGGAAAACTCAGACATCCTGCAGATTCCCAAGCTTGGAAAAAAAGTAAACTACATAAATCCTGATATTTAAATTAAACCAAGACATATTCGTCTCGGTTTGTGGATGGAGTAAATCCACATAGATCTCTAAGTAGTCGTCATAGTTCATGGCTTGACTTCCTTGTTATGTACAATATTCCTCCCTGGTTATGAAAAAAAATTAATATACTTTCTTTAATGATATCAGGCCCGCATCAACCCGGACATAATGTTAATGTATATTTGGAACCATTGATTGACGATTTAATAGAATTGTATGAGAACGGGGTTCAGATCTATGATGGTTTTAAAAAAGAATTTTTTAATCTGAAAGCTGTGTTGTTGTGGACTGTCAGTGATTTCCCTGCTTATAGTAATTTATCAGGCTTAAGCACAAAAGGTTACGAAGGTTGTACGATTTGTTGCACTAACACATCGGCTCGTCGCTTGGCAAATGGACACAAGATGTGTTATATGGGTCACAGACGGTACTTGCCTGCAAATCATCCTGATAGACGGAAGAAGAAAGCATTCGATGGTACTGAAGAGGGTGATATGGCTCCTTTGCCACTGTCTGGGGAACAAATTCTCCAACAAGTTCAACTTGTAGATTTTAAGTACGGAAAGACGCAAAAAAATAAAAAAAACTAATGGTTGTTTTCAAAGAAAGTCAATCTTCTTTCGTCTTCCATATTGGAAAAGTCTACTAGTTCGACATTGTTTGGATGTCATGCATATTGAAAAAAATGTGTGTGAGAGTATTATTGGTACCTTACTTGATATTCCCGGCAAAACTAAGGACGGTCTAAATAGTCGTTTAGATCTCGTTGAAATGGGTATACGACAATCTCTGACACCTGAGAAGAAAGGTGAACGTTTATATTTGCCTCCTGCTTGTTTCACTTTGTCCAAAAAAGAGAAACAAACAGTTTGCAAATCACTTGCAAATATGAAAGTACCCGATGGTTACTCGTCTAACATCAAAAACTTGGTGAATGAGACTGAATTGAAACTAATGGGTCTGAAATCACATGATTATCATGCGTTAATGCAACATCTACTTCCAATTGCCATTAGATCAGTCTTGCCAAAAAATGTTCGAGAGTGTTTGACACATGTTTGCATTTTCTTTAATAGGCTGTGCGGGAAGGAATTAGAATTGGATAAGTTAGATGCATTACATGAACATGTAGTCAAAACATTGTGTAACCTAGAAAAGTTTTTTCCGCCATCTTTTTCCGACATCATGATCCATTTAATGGTTCATCTAGTGAGAGAAGCAAGGCTGCGTGGGCCGGTGTGGGCGAGATGGATGTATCCATTTGAAAGAAATATGAAGGTACTTAAAAGTTATGTGCGTAACCACTATCGGCCAGAAGCATGTATGGTTGAGTGCTACATATCTGAAGAGGCTGTGGAATTTTGTTCAGAGTACATGGCTGGAGTTGAGGCAATAGGAATTAGCAAACCAAGAACTGACCCAGATGATGTTGATAGAGGATTAAGGGGGAAAGGGACAATGGTGACAGTGTCCAAGCTTGAACTAGATCAAGCTCAATTAGTCGTGATGAACAATAACGCAGAGGTTCAACCATATATAATGTAAGTACCTTTTGTTTGATTAACATTACTTAAGTCACGATGACCAATAACTTGATTTACCTTAATTGTTTTACAGTGACCATATGAAGCTATTACAATCAATGGTTCCAAGAAATCAAAAAAATAAACAAAAATGGGTTGTAGACCAACATCGTCAAACTTTCATTGGGTGGTTAAGGAATACCATTATATCAAAGTTAAACGAACCGAATCATGGAGTATCTGATGTGTTGAGTCGTATTGCCCTTGGACCAACTTTTGCGGTTGCAAAGCATGAAGCGTACATTGTAAGGGGTAAACGTTTTCATACAAAGTCAAGAGATGATGCTTGAGAGGTTCAAAATAGTGGTATACATATCGTCGCAGAAACTATGCACTTTGCAAGTGCAAAAGATAGAAATCCTGTTTTAGGTACTATGACGTATTACGGGGTCATTGAAGAAATATGGGAGCTCAATTATTTTGCGTTCCGAATTCCACTTTTTAAATGTTCTTGGGTTGACAACAACGTTGGAGTAAAAACTGACGAGCTTGGTTTTACTTTGGTTGATTTAAGTAAGAGAGGAAACAAGAATGATCCATTCATCATGGCTAGCCAAGCAGCTCAAGTTTTTTACATTTCTGATCCGGCTAATGATAAATGGTCTATTGTTTTATCGACACCAGAGAGGAGGTTCTTAGAGACTGAAGAGGATGAGGAGAATGCTGACTTATGTTACGATGACTTCATTGTTGGACAACCAATTCATGAGCAACTTATGGGAATTGATCGTAACATTGAGGAAGACGACGCTGAATACATTAGAAACGATATCAATGAGGGAATATGGGTCAATTGTGATTCAGGGAAACATAAACAAAAAAAGAAAAGAAAACGTGTCTAATTGGTAACTTGATATATAGCTTACTTTATATTGTGGTTGTGAATGCTCCTGAATACTTAACAATTTGTTTATGCTTTTAATATTTCATATACACTACTTGTTATATATATAGCTAACTTTAAAGTTTGTTTGTTAATAGTGTAGACATGGCGAACTCGGAATCAGGATCTGATTCGGGTGCAGAAAATGAGTGTCCAACCACAACTACACGAGGGCCGACGCAAATGAATGAAATATCCAAACTAATGGATCAGGGCAAAAGAGTGGCCCTCGAGGTTAATGATAAAGGTCAATACTGTGGAAAAAGCTATGCGAAGCTCGTGTCCACTCTAGGAGTCAGATGTCGGCAGACAATAGGGTTGGCCTATAAAAACTAGAAAGAAGTCAACCCGACTCTGAAAAATAAAGTTTGGAAAGACATGCAGGTAAGCTGTTATTTGTTAGAATTTTGATTTGTTTTTCTATTACTTCAAATGTTGACTCTAACCGTGTTTGTTTTCCTTCAAAATAGACGGGGTTCATTGTGCCGGACTCCTTCAAACATGATTGTCTCATCCTAGCTGGGAAGTTAATGAAAGACTTCAAGAATAGGATGACAAAAGACATCATAATGCCCGCGTTGAAAGAGAATGATCTGGGACGACTGGCACAAGTCCCTGAAAAGCACCCCGAGATCGACGCTGCTGATTGGTGCAAATTTGTTGAAAGTCGACTAACTCCTGAATTTCTGGTACGCTAATTATATTAACACTAAGATAAACTCTTAAATACAAGTACATGTATCTAATGTATTTTTTTGGCATTGTAGGAATTGAGTAAGGTGCAACGTGAACGTTCCTCAAAAATTCAATCCAGACATCGAAGTGGTCGGAGTGGAATGGTGAACGTACGGGAAGCTGTGGTAAGTAATACTTAAAATTTAATGTGCTATAATGTGCTATACAATTTAATTGGTACTCATTTCATTGTTATAACGTTATGTAGAAAAAGGACCTCGAAGTTGCAGATCCCCCCCGCCACCGTGTTTTGATTAAATCTCGCACCAAGAGTAGAAAACTTGTCACTGATTACGACAAGCAAATTGAAGAGAAGATAGTAAGTACATATTAATCCTTAATTGAGTTCTACTCATGAGTTAGTGTATATAATTCATATACTAATTGCTTGAATATATGCGTGCATTAGGCTCAATTAGAGGAGAAGCTTAGTTAGGGACAAATTCAGGTCTAGGGCCAAAACGATATCCCGACGCAGGCGCTCGGGACACCAGAGCATCCTGGACGTGTCAGGGATGCTGGGTATGCTATTACTTCAAATGTTATTTATTTAGTTACACAAATAAAATCGTTGCTAATTTGCATTTTATGATTTGTAGGTTCCTGACCAGGGCATCTCAACTGTTCGGCAGGAAGAAAAGGGAAGTGTATGATGTTGTGGCTCGGCAAGCGAAGGAGATTGAAAAAAGCCGAAGTCCAATCCCTTAAGCAGCAGAGAAACGCTGCCGAACAAGAGGAAGAAGGAGAGGTGGCTGGTGAGGCGTATGTTCCACAACCATACGCTCCTCAGGATGAGGTACAACCACAAATTTATGCTGAGGAGTTTATTTCCCTCAACGACCAAGGTATCCTGTACAATTTTGATGACCATACGGCCCTTAATCAGCAAGTACATCTCTGCTCTGACAACATCGACAATATTGTGGCCCGAGCGTATTTGTACGAGCATGTGGGTATGATCAAAGTTCACTGCCAGGAGTACGATGATTCACATGCCCGGATTATGGTTTCGGAAATCCTGCAAGAGGACGCTGAAATCCCAGTCCCAATTGAAGAGTGCAGATATGTTAGGGACGTATACCAGATGTTCCTTCCTTGGCCTAAACACTTAATTTTAACAACCGAGGTAACTTCTCAACTCAAATTAATTATTAATGATTAGTGGAGTTTGAATATCTTCAATATTCATCCGTAGTGAAGTAGGTTCTGCGAATATATGTGCTGCGGTGGGATGGATGAACAAACTACTGTTATATATGTGTTATTTGTCGTTATACAGCCATGTTCAAAATTTTTGGGGTCATTCAATTACAACCGTTATGCTGCCGAAATTTCGGTAGAATTTGGATAAAATTTGATATATATATTATGTTCTGTTTTGTTTAGGGTCCACTCGCTCAACCGCCCTCAAGACGTGATGCGTCAAAGGGGAAAGCTCCGATGCTTTCTCCACAAGGCCGTGGTGCACGGGAAGATGACTTGTTCACGGAAGAGAAGATGGCGTTGATCCCTAATTCGCTAAAATGGATGATTCATGAATTTCTGAGGCTCAAAGATAAACGTGATATAATCACAATTCCTGTCCCCCGAGGATTCATTGCACCGCGTACCCAGATCACGTTATCTGGAGAGGATTTGCAGCAGGTTGCTACGTGTGACTACATCGGCAACCAGGGAATGCTGTTTGGAATGATGTATACTCTTCTTTAATCTAATTAACCTTATATCAAATTATAGTTAAATTATTATAAGACACTAACAATTTTTTTGGCAGGCACATATGGGAGAGCATCAACGGTCTGAGAAAATTTTTCAAGTTTTACGACCCAGAGCTTCTCATAGTGCATGGATCAACGATGAAGAAAAGAGTCAGTCTTTTGACGATGCGGCAAGACGATTGGCTAATTGGTTATCATTAATGAACAACAACCACCAAATGTTCTTTATTCCTTGGAATATCGGGTAAACTTTATTAAATTCTTTAGTGCTATGTCTTCAAATTATTTTTATACTATCTTACTTATATTCCAATATAATTTTCTAGGATGCATTGGACGCTAGTGGTGGTTATGCCAAGGAAAATTATCTATTTAAACCCTATAAGTGGTCGCCCAATTCCCGAAGTAATAGAACAAATGATCGGAAGGTAATAATTTAATGACTTCTTATGTAACGAATTTAAATTAACTAACGAATTGAAATGCTAATATAATTTTCCCGAACAGGGCATTCATGTATATAGGGAACGCACATGACTATCTTGGCCCGTGGCAAGGAATTAACCAAGCAAACTGTCCAAGACAACCTAAAAGCCAAGAATGCGGTTTTTATGTTTTGAAATATATCACTGACATCGTCGCACGTGCCAACCCCAGCCGTTACATACAAGATCAAAAAGCTGTAAGTTTTAATTATTGATTATAGTATATAAATTCTATAATAACAAATATATAATATAGATATACATAAACTAATATAAATTTTTAATTTTTTTAACAGTTTGGGGGTAAGAAGCAATACGATTTAAAAACAGAATTGTTACCACTACAGCGAAAGTGGATCGAACAATTGATGGCGGTGATTCACGGTGACGATTGAGGTTGAAAGGTCGAAGAATTTTTCTTCATTATGTAATTTTTATAGATTAACTTGTAGTTAGATTTATTAACTTATTAATATTTTTAACTAATTTTACATTAGTGTTTGTGTAATATTTAATTACTTTTATGAAATTAAATTATGTTTTTACCCAAATTTAAATAATATTTAATTTAAAATGTAATTAATATATAATTAAATTAAATAAATATGTAATTTAAAATTTAAATAAATATGTAATTTAAATTAAATAAAATAATATATAATTAAAATGTAATTAAAATTATATAATTAAATTAAAAAAAAAAATGAAAAAACTGAAATTCGCGTACCTATGGCGTCGGTTGCTACGCCACATATGGCGTCGATTATTGGCTAGGAACCGACGCCATAGGTACCCCTATGGCGTCGGTTCCCAGCTAATAACCGACGCCATAGGGGTACATATGGCGTCGGTTCATATAAACCCTTTAGCGTCGCCCTGATCAGCGTCGGTAGCGAATTTCGTGAAAACCGACGCTGAAAGGGCTTAAAAACCGCCTCTAAAGGGGGTTTTTTGTAGTAGTGATTGGCGTTTAAACTTTTTTTTTGTTGTAGCAAAAATTTCCCTTAAAATATGAAAATCAAGAGAAAAAATAAATATACAAGTAGTAATCTAATAACAAACTAAGGGGATATATATATGCATTCATATAACTAATGTTTGTATATGTTATCCTAAATTTGGCACTCTGACGTGGCATCACGAGAATGGTGACACGTGGATTCCACTTGGAGCATCTGCTCGAAACGATAAGCCGAGCAGGACGCCTCGCTGGCACATCCAGAATGAAATATTCAACAAGCCGTGCAGGGCGATCAACACTTAGCGAATTTAGCTTGACGCATCGTGGGTCATCAGCTCAATCCCTACAACTCAGGGATCAACTTACGTGGATGTAACATACACACAATCCCACTATCAGTGTATTCAGCCTCAATCTCACGATCCTTGCATTCAGCATTGATCACACGATCTTTCTGTTTATGCGCATTGTAACGAGAGAGGAAACTCTTCCTCCTCAAGTTTCCCAGCCCTATAAATAGTGAGGAATGTTCACTGGGCAAAGGACCGAAAAATAATAAGCCGATACGCAGTTAAGCTAAGGCCATATTTCTATCTAAGAGTTATATATTCAGAGATACTGTTGTAAGAGCTATAAGAAAAGGAAACTTCTTCCTTGTTCTTAAGTCAATACAAATAACGAGGATTAGGCTATTACCGAACTGCTCGGGGCTGAACCTCTATAAAATTCTTGTGTCTTATTACTGATTTCTTATATATATTCTCATTATGACATATCGTTTATCGCTTATCAAAAAGACTCATTGTCGTTGGCTAAAAGCGAAGTCAACATTTTGGTGCTTTCATTGAGAGGAGAATCGCAGATCGCTCTTTTCGACATTCGACACGATGGTGCAAAATCGTAGAGGCTTGTCTGACCCAAAAAACTCAGAGATGTTGGATCCGACATTGCAGGACCCAGGGAGTTCAAGGGTTCTGCCCGCTGTCAATCCTGGATAGACGGGAAACACGGTGAATGGTGGGACAACTCCTGTTACTAAAACTACGACTGGTGTGCAAGAGACTGGGAATAACAGTTCCGCACACAGCCAGGGCGTTCATAACACGACTATTCCACCAGGCATCAACGCCCAAACGACCATCGGAGACGCAATCGAATTGCAAAATCTTCGTGCTGCGCTCGGACTCATGCAGGGTCATAGCAATACTTTGCATCATGATCAGGAGGAACCGCGTGTCGCAGTAAATCTCGCGTTTGATGAACAGAGGCGTATGTTCGTTGAATGGAGAGACAAAGAGATGGAGGCATTAAGGGCTCACCATGCAGAGATCGAAGATCGTAGCTGGCAAGCTACTGTGCTGATACGAAGAGCCTACCAGACTGTAGGCCAGCAAACACAGAGCGTCATTCCCCTGGGAGAAACAGAGAATGACCCGATGATGAATGCCTCCCAGACAACCAACGACCACCCGTCCAATCCCCGGTCACGAGTTCCACTCGTGGGCCAAGAGGTAGGCAGGCAGACCTTGTCCGAAAATTCATCAGAAGGAGCCATACCCGACGGATCCAATCAGAATAATGGAGCCATTCTGCCTGTAAACCAAGCGAACCAATCGTTAAGACAACCAGGCTCTTCTGTGTTCGATAGGCTCGGAACGACCCATGACCTAAGGGACGATCTAAACAGAAGAAGGGGGAGAGACGAGCAGAATACTACAACGATCGTGCAGCCCGGAGCCCATACTCAAATCCCCGCTCATAAAGACGCTGACGTAATCCAACCCGACCAAAACGCATATCAAGTCAGCCCAGCCGTACAGGCCCAGCTCGACAAATTGAAGAATATGTTCCATGGCATGGCCGGACAGCGTAACAATGATCTTGAGTTAGACCGTGCTCGGGGAACTCCCTTCTCACTAGAGATCAATCTCCTGCCACTGCCCCACAAGTTCAAAATGCCAACATGGAAGATGTATACTGGGAGAGAAGATCCTCTCTCCCATCTCAAGTATTTTGAGATGCAAATGGATTTACAGGGAGTGCGAGGGGACGTATGTTGCAGAATCTTTCCCGCCACTCTGTCGAACGCCGCACAACAATGGTATTTCAAGTTGGTTCCTGGAAAGTTTAGTTCATGGAAAACCTTCTCTTCGGAATTCCATGCACAATTCTCTTCCTCACGTCAGCTCCCATTGCATCTGGGAGATTTGGTCGAAGTAAAACAGCGACCAGGCGAGCCACTCCGGGCATACATCAGCAGATTCATGAAGGAAGCGACCAAGGTGTCGCGGGTAATCGAGGATGGAAAGTTATCCGCAATATTGGGGGGCATTGAAGTCCTTGGCGAACTATGGAAGGATATAAGGAAAAACAGACCGGTCGACTCAATGAGTGATTTCCTTGACCGAGCCGAAGGCTTCATCAAGCTCGAAGAAGCCATTCAACGAGCAGAAGGTGAGCAAAAGCCGGGCAAAACGAAGGCTCCTTCCACTGGTACATCCGCCCAACTTCCCCATTATTCCAGTAATTCAAGTAGCAAGCGTTCTGGCAACAACCACAAGCAAGGAAACGGGAAGAAAGGAAAGCTCACCGAAAAGTCTGGACAGACTCCCCGTGATCACGCCAAACACACTGCATTCACTATCCTAACTGAAGATATAGTGAGTGTGTATATGGCAACTCAGTCGTTAATTCCGTACAAGAAGCCCGGGCCCATGAAGAAAGATACCAGCAAAAGGGATATGACAAAATTTTGTCGGTTCCACTGAGACTACGGCCACGACACCAACGAATGCTACAACTTGAAGCGGGAAATAGAACATCTGATCAAGAAAAACAACCCGCACTTATAGAAGTATGTCAAGGCCAACAAAGGTCAGAACAACCAAGATCTGTTGCCTCAACCAATAGATGGACACTTGCAAGTCATTATTGGAGGCCCACACATCGCTGGAGATACGGGAAAAGCTCGAGAGAGATATGCCCGAACAGCTCAGTACGAGCAAGAAGAAGTTATCCTGGCCGTGGAAGAGAGGAAGCCAAAAGTTCCACGCGCAGGAGAGCCAACCATAACTTTCAACGATGAAGATGCTATCTAGGTCAGATTCCAGCACAACGACCCGTTGGTCGTGGAAGTCCAAATAGAAAACAAAATGGTGGCTAGAACCATGATCGATAATTGAGCTTTTTCAAACATTTTGTTCAAGACTATTTATGAGAAGATGGGGCTCCAACTCAAGGATCCAACTCCATGCCTCCAGCCTGTCTATGGTTTCTTCGGTCAAGAAGTTGCGCCTCTAGGACAAATCCGGCTACCCTTCACAGTTTGACAAGCTCCGACGAGCATTACTATCATGGCACAGTTCCTAATATTGGATGTTCCTTCAGCTTTTAATGTAATGCTTGGCCAACCAGCCTTGTATGACTTAAAAGCTGTCACATCAATATTTCACTCGTGCCTGAAGTTCCCAACCAAAAATGGGGTAGGGTGTCTTAGAGGGAATCAGCAATCTGCTCGGGAATGTTACAACCTTGCAGTGGCCAAGGCTAAGAAGGAAATATCCTCCAGCCAGAGCCTAGACAAGGGAAAAAACATTCCCAAGTAGGAAACTTCCCAAGGCGAGGATGAAGACGTGGATCCTCGACTTGGGGACCCAAGCAGCAATGTTGGACCTGTGAAAGAGTTAGAAGAGATCGAGATCGATCCAGCTATCCCAGCCAGAAAGCTAAAAATTGGAAAGGGTTTGTTGCTCGAAGTAAAATCAGAATTGATAAAAATTCTGAGAGCAAACATAGATGTTTTTGCCTGGTCACATGCGGATATGGTCGAAATAAATCCTTCTATTATTTCACACGTCTTGAATATTGTTCCTAACATCCGACCAGTTCAGCAAAAACGAAGATTGCTGGATAAAGAACGAGCAGTAGCCCTGAAAGATGAAGTTGAAAATTTGCGCAACAATAACTTCATCATTGAAGCTTTCTACCAGGCTTGGGTCGCGAACCCCGTACTCGTACCTAAGCCGAACAAGAAGTGGCGAGTCTGTATTGATTTCACAGACCTCAACAAAGCATGCCCTAAAGACTGTTTCCCACTTCCAAGAATCGATCAGCTCGTCGATGCAACAGCCGGGCACGAAATATTAAGCTTCATGGATGCTTATTCGGGCTACAATCAAATCAAAATGCATCCGCCAGACCAAGAACATACAAGTTTCCGGACAGATATGGGTCTCTACTGCTACAAAGTCATGCCGTTTGGTCTTAAAAATGCCGGAGCTACATACCAAAGATTGGTCAACAAGATGTTTAAAGACCAGATCGGCAGAAATATGGAAGTGTACGTGGATGATATGCTCGTCAAATCCAGAAAGGCTGGGGGGCACATAGACGACCTGGATGAATGTTTTAAAGTCCTCAGGAAATACAACATGAAACTAAATCCCTTAAAATGCTCCTTTGGAGTCAGCTCGAGAAAGTTTCTAGGCTTCATCGTCAATGCTCGAGGAATTGAAGCCAATCCAGAGAAAATCCAAGCCCTCCTGGATATGAACTCGCCAACAAAAACCAAAGAGGAGCAAAGCCTAACTGGTCGAATCGCCGCACTTAGCAGATTCGTGTCAAAATCAACAGATAAATGTGTTCCATTCTTCAACATCCTGTGAGGAAACAAAAAGTTCGAGTGGATAGAAGAATGTGAAAGAGCTTTTCAAGATCTAAAAGCACAGCTCGCAAAACCTCCCTTCCTTTCTAAACCTCTGGACGGTGAGGAACTGGGGATATACCTGGTAGTAACGGAGCATGTCGTGAGTGCCGTACTGATCAGAGAAGAAGACAGTGTGCAGCATCCAGTCTATTACATTAGTAAAAGACTCGTCGAGGCCGAAGGCCGATATCCGTTAATAGAAAAGCTCGCCTACTGCCTCATTCTAGCAACAAGAAAGTTGAGGCCTTACTTTTAAGCTCATCCTGTTCAGGTGTATACGGACCAGCCACTACGACAAATACTGCAGAAGCCAGATGCCTCTGGACGGTTACTCAAGTGGGCGGTAGAATTGGGTCAGTACGAAATCAACTTCCAACCCTGAACAGCTATCAAAGGCCACGCCTTGGCCGACTTTGTGGTGGAATGCACAGGCAAAACTGAAAGCATACCAGAAAGCGATCTCGAGCCAATACCACAGCCAAGAAATATTGAAAACAAACCGACCTGGAAGATACATGTGGATGGGTCGGCAACAGATCAACTATCTGGTGCAGGAATTGCCCTTGTCACACCTGGGGAGCAACACCTGCACGCAGCGGTCAAATTCGGATTCAAAGCCTCTAACAACGAGGCCGAATACGAAGCCCTAATCGCTGGACTTAAACTAGCGAAGGAAATGAAGGCCGAGCACATTGAGATCTGCAGTGATTCACAGCTAGTGGTAAATCATGTATCTGGCGAATACGAGGCTCGGGGAGAAAAAATGATAGCATATTTGAGTAAAATACATGATCTGCTCGCACAATTCAAAAGCTACAGCCTCAGACAAATTCCAAGAAAAGAAAATACAACGGCAGATGCGTTAGCCCGATTGGCGAGCAGCAATATAAGTGACAAGGCAAACCTGGTCCCTATCCAGTTCCTTGAAGAGCCTAGCATCATTGGCAAGGAAGGAATCGAAATGATTGACACATCTACAAACTGGGTGACGCCAATAACAGCCTATCTCAACTCTGGAGAACTCCCAGATAACTGAAATGAAGCTCGGAAAATGAGAAGAAAGGCAGCACAGTACATCATAGTAGAAGGGATCATGTACAGAAGAGGATTCTCGATGCCATTACTCATATGTGTCACACCAGATGAAGCTGCACGGCTTCTATATGAAGTTCACGATGGATTTTGTGGAAATCATGCAGCCGGACAGAGCTTATCAAAGAAAATTCTAAGGCAAGGCTACTTCTGGCCAACGATGGTTGAAGATTCGAGAGCCTACGTCAAGAAGTGCGACAAATGCTAGAGATTTTCAAAGATACCAAGAGCTCCGCCCAACGAGCTGACACAGATGCAAAGTCCGTGGCCCTTTGCCATTTGGGGATTGACCTAATCGGACAGTTACCTAAAGGTAAAGGCGAAGTGTAGTACGCAGTGGTAGCAGTCGACTACTTTACTAAGATGACTGAAGCCGAACCACTCGCAACTATCACTTAAGAATGTTCGAGACTTTATAGTGAAGAACATCATATGCCGATTCGGACTACCGTACAAAATAGTCTCGAACAACGGCAAGCAATTCGACAGCCAATCTTTCACTGATTTCTGTGCGAACCATGGTATCATCAATAGTTTCTCCGCAGTGGCACATCCTCAAGCAAACAGTCAAGTTGAAGCAGTCAACAAAACCTTGAAGGATACACTAAAAAAGAAACTTGAAGGTGCCAAAGGAAACTGGCCAGAAGAACTCCCCGAAGTTCTATGGTCATACCGTACAACGGAAAAAATAGCAACCGGTCAGACACCATTTGCAATGGCGTACGGTAATGAAGCTATACTGCCCGTCGAACTCGAGCCACCTTCCCACAGAAGATTGACGTACGATCAAGGTACTAATCATATACTCCTTGCAGAATCACTTGATGAAATCAAAGAAAAACGAGCAACTGCAAAATTAAAGTTGGTAGCTCATCAACAAAAAGTAGCTCGATATTTCAACAAACAAGTGAAAGCTCGGAAATTCTTCGTGGGAGATATGGTCCTAAGAAGGGTATTCCTAAACACCAAAGACAGCACGTCAGGTGTACTAGGACCTCACTGGGAAGGACCATACCAGGTGGTCGAAGTTCTCGACTCCGAAGCATACAAATTAGGTAAGGATGACGAAAAAATGCAACTCATTCTAGTACCACGGTACTGGAATGGAGAACATTTAAGGAAATACTACCAATAAAGTACTCAGGTCGGCTAGACCACTTCAAAGTACTCAGGTCGGCTAGACCACTTTAAAGTACTAAATGAACATTTGCTTCTAAGTGAATGGCCTTCTGGGCGGACTACGCGCAAAGGTTTCAGAAACTAAGTACTCAGGTCGGCAAGACCACTTTAAAGTACAGTTTCTTATTTGTTTTATGTCATGTTAAGCTAAAAGATCGGATTAGATCACTAGCTCTGATGTAAGTTACTACGGTAACAAATACATTTTCGATCAATAAATGAATAAAGATAGTATTTCCAATTCTATTGAGTCGAAAAAATTAGCATGATTATAATTTACCTAAAGTGCGTACAAAAGGTTTAGTCGAACCCAAAACACCGAACAGATAAGCAATATATTTGCGAAAGACAAAGTGACCAAGAGTCATATGTCTATTCGGTCACTTGGGGGCACCTATACCTGTACAAAGCATTTGGTAAAAATAAAACAATCACAATTGCACAACAATTATAAACAGAGAATGAAATTCGTTAAGGATGACAAAAGCACGTAGTACCGGGATTAAAAGCTGCCCGGTCAGCCCGTTGTCCAAAAAATGAAAAATAATTCCAAGTTTAAAGATCGCTTGGTCGGTCATGATGTCTTAAAAAAGGCCTTGAGGCCGCATATAATATATATATATATATAAAAAAGGAGATAAAAAGAGAAGTGTTTAAACAGCTGGAGTCCCAGGCTCTTGGTTCGGTTCTTCTGAGCCAACTGGAGCAGGAGGATCTGTTGTTCGAACAGGAGAAGCATCAGCAGCCTGGCCAGAGGCTTGGCCGGAGGTTGAAGCAGCCGCCTCGTCCCCACCATAAGCAACTTGGGCTGCGCAGTACTCAAGGTACATGTCCTTAGCCTCGCCCAAGTAGTCAAAATTGGCCTGGGGATTAGCCTTCCAAAAATCAAAGAAGAGCTCGAGGCCGGCTGTCTCCAAGGCATTGACCTTCTCCTTCAACTTGTCTGCCTCGGCCACCTTGGCATCTTTCTCCTCCTTCATCCGAAGAAGAACTTGCCGCAGAGAAGTCCTCTCATCCTGAAGACTGTTAACTTCAGCAGATAAGATCTCGATGGTCTCTTTAAAGCAATCAGCAGCTTCGAGATCCTTTGTCAGCAGGGAGATCTGCTTCTTAGCAGTAAACAGCTTCTTGTTGGCTTCACCCAACTCCAACAGAACAGCTCCAGTTTCTGCCCTGGCCTCCACGACTTCCTTTTTGGCCAAGTCTGCCTCCGCCCTCAAGGTGTCGGACAGAGCCGCACTCTTGGAAGTAACAGATTTGGCCCGGGAGTAAGTGTAAGCAAACTTCAAATCGGCCTGCACAAAGGAAAAAAGTCAGCATATGGAGCTAAGTGTAGAAAGTTAAAGGGAAGTATCAAAAAAGACTTACCCTAGTGATCTCCTTCAGAACTAGGCATGGCAAAAAGATCCATTCATTCGGATCGGATCAGTGATCCGATCCGACGGATCATTACTGATCCGAAACATTCGGATAGTTATTAGATCTTGGATCAGATCCGACCCGCCCCGCTTAATTTTTTTACGGATCGGATCTGACCCGATCTGTTTTAAATATATATATTTTTTTTTTCTTTAAAAAAAAAAAAGATTTTTACTTTTTAACATATTTTTTTAAGGTGTAAGGCCAGTGGAATACCACCATTAGACATATATGATCTGCCCATAGACCACACTATATATTATTATTCGAATTAATTACTCTCTCATTTAATTCTTATATATGTGTATATATATAAATAAAAATATATATGCATACTGGCCACTCTATATTTTAATTATTTGATTATAATAATTATTATTATTTGGAAGATTTCCTATAATAAGAAAGTAAAGTATCAAATGTTATACACAATAGATCGATTTATGTATAGGCACTGTTAAATATATTAATTTGTACAATAATTTACACTTTTATAGTATATGACTTTTATATATGTATGCAACAATAATTTACATTTAATATAAACATATTATTAATTAATAAGAATAATATTTAATTTTTGTTTATCAAATAAAAATACTAATTAATTAAATATTATAATAATGAGTAATTAATACTATTATTTGACTCTTAAATATTTAATTATTTAAGGGGCATTTGGTAATATTTTTATTTTTTTTAATTTTTTTAATTTTTTAATCATAAAAATAAAAGTAATTTTTTGTTTTTAAAAAATATGTATTCTATAACCATTTTTGTTTTTTGTTTTTTAATTTTAAAAATTGATAAGAAAAATATCACTACAAAAAATCTTATTTTTAATCACAACAAAATTTGTGACTAAAAGTAAAAAGGTTGTAACTAATTATAAATCATCATTATTATGTTGTGACTAAAATAAGTCCATCACCAAAAGTATTAGTTACAAAAATTACAATTTGTTGTGACTCAGTATAAAAAATCTTACTTTTATTATTAACATATTTATTTTTAAATATTAGGAGCCGTACACAGTAAATCCCGAAGACTAGAAGAACAGCATACAAAAAGTTTATAGTTAATTTCATGTATTTTTTTAGAGGAGATTTATTTCATGTAATCATCATACTACATTATTATTGATGATTATATTAGTGGAATTTCTAAAATTTGGTAAATTAATTTTTCAATAGTAAAATTACATTTTTATGTGATAAGAATTTGATATATATTTTTTTTTATTGATTTTGACAAATAAAATAAAAATATATAAGAAAAAAAAATGATGCATCTTAAACAAATAAATTTTGAAAAAAAAATATAAATTTAGATATAAAATATATTTTTTTTTAAAAAAAAAAAAAAGTTGGGTCGGATCAGATCCGATCCGTATAAGGCGGGTCGGATCAGATCCGATCCGAGTATCTAATCCAGCGGGGCGGGGCGGGGCAGATCCGTATATGACCTGGATCAGGTTGGATCAGAGTCGGATCAGATCCGACCCGCCCCAATGACATTCCTATTCAGAACTCCACCCACCAACACATCCAGAGGTGAGTCACTATCAGCACCAGCCAGTTGCTCACTGACCTCAGGAACCAGCCGGTTCATATAGTGGGCCAGCATCTCCTTGCCCTTTTTGGCCTCTAGCAGCACGGGCAAAGGTGGAGTTGGTGCCTGCACCCGCTCAGGAACACTCCTGACCAGTTCAGACCCAGCCGTTGGTGGTCCAGACTCCTTGGACTTGGCAGATTTGGGGGTAGAAGGGTTTGCAACAGTCAGCTCCTCGAAAATGTCAATAACCTCTCCAGAAGGTCTCTTCTCCGAGGACCCTTCACCGCCCCTAGACTTTTTAACAAAAAAGAAACAGAAATAACTGAATATAAACTAAATAATTTGCTTAATCTAATTTTTTATTAGCTCATTATCTTTGATTTTAAGGTTTTCAAGATGTAGAATGCAATTTTGGTATTATGTGATTAGTTAATAGAATCGATATGGCATTTTTAAACCGACGGAATAAGTTTTTTGTGACAGTTTTAAAATACCATGAAACATTTAGCGTCATTTTTTAACCGACGCTAAAAGTAAAACAGAAAACTAAGTATTTAGCGTCAGTTTATAAATGTCGAAAATGTTTTTTTGCATCGTTTTGAAAATGACGCTAAAAAAAACTATTTGCGTCTACGGTATATACGTCGGTTTTATAAACTGACGTAAATTCTTTAAGTGACACTTAAAAACTGACGTGAATAGTGAATTTTGTAGTAGTGAACCTTGATTATGATCAGGCACCCATACACCCAACCATAATCCTAATTGAGTATAGAACGTTCTCTACAAAGTACGACTAACTGTGAATCCAGCCTA
This sequence comes from Cannabis sativa, assembly GCF_029168945.1. Taxonomy (NCBI): domain Eukaryota; kingdom Viridiplantae; phylum Streptophyta; class Magnoliopsida; order Rosales; family Cannabaceae; genus Cannabis; species Cannabis sativa. The sequence continues at coordinate 28,642,103 of NC_083602.1, read as the reverse complement.
TACTCAGTAATCTAATCGTACTGATGTGGTAGCAGATAACTCATACTATCTCATAGCCTAGCATATATCTGTTGGCAACTAGGTGCAACTCTATGTACACTTCACCGATGTCCTAATATGACAATCTGATGGCTATAGATTTGCCTAGTCTGATGGCAACTAACATGTACGCTAAACATGTATACATACATATATGCAACTATTATACTAATCTTACCTCACTTTCGAATTCAGGTGTGTCGACCAACCTGAGTGGAACAGCTGCTCGACGAATTACAGGCCCCTAAATCACATTATTCGCAAAACTAGTAAGTGACGGGCTAAATCACTTTTCGGGGACTTACACTTGAAACTAAAAGTTTCCCCATTGATAAAAAAACATGGCAATACCCTAGATATCGCAAAAATGGGAATAACTAGGGTTCCCGAAAATGCCCCAAATGGAAGACCGGTTCCTTAATCGGAATTTCGGTTCTGTGGGGTTTCTTGGGGACCAATCGAAATTCCGGTTCCTACAGGTCCCCCTGAAACAGAATTCCAATTCAGTACAGGATTCACATAAAAATTAACAACACTCTCAACTCAACCCCAAACTTAACCAAACCTTCCAGAGCTGCTTAATATACCCCAAAGAACAACTCATGCAAAATTTAATACTTAAAGCTTAAGCAAAGCAAGAGAAAAGATGCTAAGAATTACCTTGAGTTGGACATAATCAAAACTTGCTGGAAACTTCTTGAATTGGCAGAAAAATACAAAACCCTAGCTTGTTCTTCTAAGGAACTCGAGAGAGAGGGAGAGAAAGGTATAGCTTTTCTCTTATTATCTTTTTTTCTTATTTTTGAATAATAAAGTAAAATGAGGTATTATCTAAATAAAACAAGGGATAAAATCAGATTTAATATGTTTACTAATAATTCACTAAAGACAAAACTTCAATTAGGGGAAAAGACTATTTTGCCCCCCACTTAACCAAAAAGTCTCAAAACCACCTAAGGGTAATTTGGTCAATTCCAAAATCTTGAAAATTCTCGACATTCCTAATGTCTAACTATATTGTCCTGCCATACTAAAAATACTAAAATATTATTCTAATGGCCAAACGTCGCGTTCTGATGTTGCCAGGCACAAAACATGCAAAAACATAAAATTTCATATATAGCATATATAATGCATTCTGAACTCAAATAAATCTCCATAAAATGATATCTCATAATTATGCAAGTTTCATAATTAAACCCTGATTATCTGCTAATTTCCAAATTAAAGCTAAGCGGTCTTTACAATGATCCCCCGTTAAAAGGATTTCGTCCTCGAAATCTAACCTGAACAACTCTAGATACTGAGCCCTCATGTCAGACTCTAACTCCCAGGTGGCTTCCTCCACCTTGTTATGTTCGATTTTGTGCCCTAAATAAAACCCATTTCAATATAATCAGATTTACTAGTTAATAAAGATCAGAAATAACATTTTATGTTGCATGGTTCACATGATTTATTTCATGATTATATTTAATGTATAAATTCTATTAAGTCCAGAACATATGTATTTGTTTATGATTATAGTGTTGTCAGCACAGTGGAATATAATCATGTTTATATGTTAAAAAGTTTAATATTCTGATGTGTCAGTTCACTGGATTTAGACTGGCATGATAATTAGTGATAGGTATGCTTACACCTTGGATAAGTTTACCAGTATCGGATGTATGGAGTATACATTGGAAGGGACCGATGTTGAACTTTGATTAGATAGGTTAAATTTACCATAATATCTATTCAATTCAATATCATCTAGTTGATCCTAGATCAAATGATCTTAATCCTGATATGGTTAGGTTCGATCTCAAGAGTATTATACATGTTCTTTGATTTGTTAGTTAAGCCTACTTTTGGGTCAGGGTGATACGTACATTTTGGGAACATGATAGTGCAATTGAGTGGGAGCGCTAAACATAGATATGGAATCTATAGCTTCTATAGGTATTTAGAAGTGAAACGATGATTTCCTTCGAGCTTGCTAAATAGAGATAAATGATAGAACGTTCATTTTAGTGACTATGTTAATTCACTAAAATATCATTTATAGGTGGCAAGTGTTTTAAGGATAAAATACATTGAAAGGGTGTAACGGTAATTTTATCCCTATGCAATGTAGATCATCTATAGAGGATCATTGATTATTAGGATTATAACAATGGATAATTTATAGCGTATCTATATCGTGGAACATATAGAGCGTTCTATATGACTGAGAGTGCAATTCTAAGTTCTATGCGTGGATGCAACGAGGAATTAATAAGTTAGTGAATTTACTTAGTAAATTCTAGGTCTGCTTATTTGAAGCTCAGTTATATAGGCCCATGGTCCCCATACTAGTTGAGACCATACTGCTTGTAAGACTCAGATAATTGATTTTAATTAATCAATTATAATTCTAAAATTAGACTATGTCTAGTTTATGAATTTTCACTAAGCAAGGGCAAAATTGTGAAGAAAAGAGATTCTAGGTTTTATTTGTTAATTAAGAGACTTTATATGTCTAATTAATAAATATATTAAATGACAATATTATTTAATAATTAATTTTTAGTTATTACATAATTAGAATTGGCATTTAAGTGGTTAAATTAAAAAATTGGCATTTTTGAGAAAATTAGATGGGAAAATGACAAAATGGTAAAATTGCAAAGTGAGCCCATTATCCAATCCTAGGGCCAGCCACACTAATGAAATTTACCATTTATTTTTTTTCATTATTTTAATGCTAATTAAATCTAACCTAAACCTAGGTGGTTACCTTTAAATAGATAGTGATGGCTGACACTTAAAGTTTGATGAAATTTCTTGCCTTCAGGAAAAAGTTGAGGCTCCTATTCTATACCCTAGCTGCCACCCTTTTCCTCTCTTTTCTTCTTCATATTATTCTCCCTTTAGTGATAGAGTGAGTACCCACACACATCAAGTGGCATCTCAATCATAGTGTGTAAGACTGTGAAGAATCCAATCAACAAGAAGGAGAATCGGGCTCAAGAAGGAGAGAAAGAGATCCAGGTTAAGATCTTGATAATGCTCTGCTATACAGAAAGGAATCAAGGGCTAGAGATCTGAACGGAAGGAGTCATTATATTCCGCTGCACCCAATGTAAGGTTTCCTAAACTTTATATGTGTTTATTTTATTGTTTTAGAATTCATATTAGGATGTTAAACATACTTAGTAGTAAATCTAGATCCTGGTAAAATATTTCCATCAGTTGTTTCTCTTGAGCACCTTGACCAAAGCTGTGGTCTTGTGCTGAAGAACCATTTTTTTTTTGTCTAAGATTTGAACTTGTTGTACTTCGTATGATAGGCCTGGTTGCAGCTCAAGATTATCATAACTCAGAACATGAGCAGGATCTGAAATGTACTTTCAAAACATGGAAACATGAAACACATTGTGAACTGCTGATAGAATTGGAGGCAAAGCTAGACGATATGCCACTAGTCCAACTTTCTCGAGAATCTTGAAAGGTCCTATAAATCTAGGGCATAATTTGCCTCTTTTTCCGAAATGTTTGATCCCCTTCATTGGAGACACCTATAGAAATACATGATCTCCTACATGAAATTCTACATTTCTGCGCTTTGGATCTGCATAACTCTTCTGCCTACTCTGAGAGGCAAGCATTCTGGCCTTAATCTTTTTTATAGCTTCATTAGTCTGTTGCACTGGTTTCAGACCTAGGTATTTCTTTTCTCCCATTTCATCCCAGTGAATAAGATACCTACACTTCCTGCTATACCAAAACTCATAGGGAGCCATCCCTATTGTTCTTTGGCAGCTGTTATTCTATCAGCGGCAGGTACTTGAAATCCATTACACAGGCTCGTAACATGTCTTCCAGTATCTGAATTGTTCTTTCAGACTGTCCATAAGTCTGAGGATGGAATGTTGTACTGAATTTTAGTTTAGTACCCATAGCCCGCTGCAGACTCTGCCAGAACTTCGAAGTAAACTTTGGATCTCTATCCGATATAATAGAATTTGGAATGCCATGCAACCTCACTATCTCTTTCACATACAAATCTGCATACTGATCCACTGTAAAGGTTGTTTTTACTGGCAAAAAATGTGCAAACTTCTTGAATCGATCTACCACAATCCAAATCGAATCATACATTCCTGTTGTTCTAGGTACCGCAACCATAAATTTCATGGTGATATCCTCCCACTTCCACTCAGGAAGCACCAGTGGTTGCAATAAACCTATCGATCTTTGATGTTCAGCCTTGATCTGCTAACAAGTTAGGCTCTAGGATACAAATTCTACCACATCCTTCTTCATCGTGCACCACCAAAAGTAGGGTTTAAGATCCTGGTACATCTTGGTAGTGCCAGGATGCAGTGAATATGGAGTAGTATGAGCTTCCTTGAGAATCTCATTTCTAAGTTCCGTACTTCTTGGAACACAAACCCTAGTCTTAAACAATAGCATTTCGCTATCTGACGCCGTAAAATCTTTGGTTTGACCAGTTGAAACCTCTTCTCGGATCTTCACTAACTTTGCATCAGCTAACTGAGAAGTTTTAATTCGTTGTAACAGATTAGATTGTAGCATCAAATTATAAAGTTTGCCTACAACAAACTCGATACTAGATCTAACCATATCGTGTGCTAGCTGAGGTGAAATCTTAATCATACTAGTTACCTACCCGGGACCCTTCCTTCGCAGGGCATCACCCACAACATTGGCCTTCCTAGGATGGTAAAGGATTTCACAGTCATAATCCTTAACCAACTCCAACCAACGCCTCTATCTCATATTCAAATGTTTCTGAGTAAAGAAGTACTTGATGCTCTTATGGTTAGTGTAAATCTCACACTTCTCTTCGTAGAGATAATGCTGCCAAATCTTTAAAGCAAATACCACCGCGGTAAGTACTAAATCATGAATTGAATATCAATGTTTATATTCTTTCAATTGACGAAAGGCATAGGCGATGACTCGACCGGCCTACATCAGTACACACCCCAGACCCTATCTCGATGAATCGCAGTAAACTATAAATATTTCTTTATCAGAAGGTAAGGCTAACACTAGAGCAGTGATTAATCTCTGTTTCATCTCCTGAAAGCTTGCTTCAAACTTGTCCGTCCACACAAACTGCTGATTCTTTTTAGTGAGCTCGGTTAAGGGTGTTGAAATCTTAGAGAATCCCTCTACAAACTGACGGTAATAATCAGCTAGACCTAGGAAACATCTAACTTTTGTAACCGTTTTTCAGTCTTGACCAATCCTTGATGGATTCAATCTCTCTCGGATCCACCTTGATTCCATCTTTACTAAAAATGTGCCCAAGAAAAGACATTTGAGATAGCCAAAACTCGCACTTATTGAATTTGGCATATAGTTTATGTTGTCGTAGCCGATGTAGAACCATCTGAAGATGTTGCTCGTGCTCCTCTTCTGATTGAGTGTACATAAGGATGTCGTCGATAAATACAATAACATAGATATCGAGGAAATCCTTGAATACCCTATTCATGAGATCCATAAAAGCTACAGGAGCATTGTTTAGTCCAAAAGACATAAACAAAAATTCATATAGTTTATGTTCTCGTAGACTGTTTTCCCCTTAACTTGATAAAAAAGATCATCAATCCTAGGTAAAGGATACTTGTTCTTGACAGTTTGTTTATTCAATTCCTGGTAATCAATACACATGCGTAATGATCTATCTTTCTTCTTAACAAATAATATGGGAGCTCCCCAGGGTGACACACTAGGCCGTGTAAACCCTAGGTCAAGCAACCCCTGAAGCTGAATTTTTAATTCCTTAAGTTCTGTTGGAGCCATTCTGTAAGGTGCCTTAGAAACCGGTTCTGCTCTAGGTGCTAGATCAATAATAAAATTTATTTCCCTTTGCGGTGGTAAACCTGGAAGTTCATCTGGAAAAACATCTAGAAATTCCTAAACCACCCTAATATCCCCTAGCAGAACTATCTCAGGTCGTGTGGTATCCAATACCACGGCCAAAAACCCTAAACATCTATCTTTTAGCTATTCTCTAGCTATTAATACTGAAATAACTGGGATCTGGGATCCCTAAACTAATCCCACAAAAATAAACGGTTCCTCGCCCTCAGGTTGGAAGATCACCATCTTCCAAATACAATCAATACTAGCTGAGTACTTGGGTAAGAAATCCATTCCATTTATAATGTCAAAATCCGCTAAACCCATTTCTATTAAGTCAGGACTCAACTCCCTATCCTCAATTCTGATCGGCATAGACCTAATCCACCTTTTGGAGATGACTAATTCTCCGCCAAGCAGTATGGTTCCAAACCCTTTATCATAACTATTGCGGTCGATCCAACTTACTAAAAATTATGGCTGCCACATAAGAGTGAGTGGCCCTGAATATTACAATACAGAGAAGTAAGAGTTTTTGACTAAGAGCTGACCTGTTACAACTGAGGGGCTAGCCTCTACATCTGCCTAAGTTAAAGCAATCACCCTTGCTGGAGCGGGTTTTCCATCAGTCTTCTATTCTTCTTTCTTAAGCTGTGGGCAGTCTCTTTAATAGTGTCCTGGCAACCCACACTGGAAACATCCTTGCCCTCTACACTCACCCAGATGATGCTTTTTACAACTAGGGCACTCTGGGTAAGTGTATCTGGTTTCAAAACTACCCTCACAGTTTCCTCGTCCCTGGTTCCCTCGAAACCTCTTATTCTGACTTAGGCCATCGGGTCTAGTCAGTGCCTTTTGTTTATGATCAGTGGTTGAGCCACTACCACCCCTACCATAACTAGAGGTAGGAGGAGTAGGAGCCCCACCAATAACATCAATCCCTCGAGACTCATAAGTGCACTCCATTACGCTCTCAGCCCGCAGTGCCTTTCCCACCATATTAGCATAGGTGGTGTTGTCATTAGTGGTAATCATAAGATCATGTCTTATCTTCGAATTCAATCCAGCCAGGTATTTTTCTTTCTTACTAAAATCGGTTGCCACAATTCTCGAGGCCAATCTTGCCAATCGATAAAATTGAGTTGTCTATTCAGTAACACTCATATTCTCCTTTTGGGTCAGCTGGGTAACTTCTTTTCTTTTTGCACTTTTGACCGCTTCATTGTAGTAATTTGCATTGAACAACTCTTGGAATTTTTCCCAGGTCATAACAGTTACATCATAAGTTAAGGACACCATGTCCCACTAAACTGGAGCATCTTCTTGAAATTGGAATGTGGCACAGGCCACTCTGTCATTGTCGGTGACACCCATGAAATTTAGGATTCTAGTAATAATCGTTAGCCACTGCTTGGCTTTCATCAGATCGAGACCTCCCAGAAAGACTGGAGGTGCATGCTTGCGGAACCTTTCATAGAGTGGTTCCATTTGGTTCACTGCAACAACCAGTCCATCCTACACCATAAGGGTAGGAGCTACCTGCATTGCTGGAGCAGGCACTGTAGGAGTACCCTACTGCCTCAGACATCTGATTTTTTCCTCTTGCTCATTAATTCTGGCTTGCATTGTTGTAAACCTATTTTTCCACTCCTGGACAGCCTGCGGCTGGTTAACATCACCCCGGCCGCACGCCCTGCCTCTAGGGCCTCTACCTCAGCCATGAACATTTGGGGAATCTGAACTCCCTGACCGCCACTGGATCCGATCGAGTTACCCTGACTCCTGCTGTTTCGCCTGGTGTCCATACTACTAGAACAGCCTGCGTAACCAAGAGTTAGTCTGGTCAGATCGCGGTCAAGAATAACTTACTAATTACCACTTAGTCCTTTCGGACTGTCCATCAGTCTAAGGATGGAAGTTGTACTGAATTTCAGTTTGGTATCCATATCCCGTTGAAGACTCTGCCAGAATTTAGAAGTGAATTTCAGATCTCTATCTGAAATTATAGACTTTGGTACACCATGTAATCTTACTATCTCCTTGACATATAATTCTGCATATTGATCCACTGTTAAGGTTGTTTTTACTTTTATAAAATGTGCAGACTTCGTGAATCAATCTACCACAACCCAAATTGAATTGTACATACCTGTGGTTATAGGCAACCCAACCACAAAGTCCATGGTGATATCCTCCCACTTCCACTTAAGAAGTGTCAAAGGCTGTAACAAACCTGCCAGTCTTTGCTGTTCAGCCTTAATTTGCTAACAAGTTAGGCACCGGGATACAAATTCTACCACATTCTTCTTCATCCTGCCCCGCCAAAAGTAGGGTTTAAGACCTTGGTACATCTTGGTGGTGCTAGGATGCAAGGAGTATGGACTGGTATGAGCTTCTTCAAGAATTTCGTTATTAAGTTTCGCACTACTTGGAACACAAACCCTGGTCTTAAACAGTAGTATCCCACTATCTGACACTGTAAAATCTCTGGCTTGACCAGTAGAAACCTCTTCTCTGATCTTCACTAATTCTGGATCAGTTAACTGAGTAGCTTTAATTCGTTCTAACAGATCAGATTGCAGCGTCAAGTTAAGAAGTTTGCCTACAACAAACTCGATGCTTGATCTGACCATGTCCTCTACTAACTGAGGTGAAATCTGAATCATACTAGTTACCTACGCGGGACCCTTCTTGCTCAGGGCATCAGCCACTACATTGGCCTTCCCAGGATGGTAAAGGATTTAATAGTCATAATCCTTAATGAACTCTAACCAACGCCTCTGTCTCATATTCAAATCTTTCTGAGTAAAGAAATATTTAAGGCTCTTATGGTCAGTATAAATTTCACATTACTCTCCGTAGAGATAATGCCGCCAAATCTTCAAAGTAAACACTACCGCGGCAAGCTCTAGATCATGAGTCGGGTATCGTTGTTCATATTCTTTCAACTGATGGGAGGCATAAGCGATGACCTGATCGGCCTGCATCAGTACACACCCCAGACCCTGTCTGGATGCATCACAATAAACTACTAACTTTTCTTTATTAGAAGGTAGGGCTAATACTGGAGTTGTGATTAATCTTTGTTTTAGCTCTTGAAAGCTTGCTTCACACTTGTCTGTCCACACAAACTGTTGATTCTTCTTAGTAAGCTCGATTAAGGGTGTTGAAATCTTAGAGAACCCTTCTACAAACTGACGGTAATAACCAGCCAAACCCAAGAAACTTCTAACCTCTGTAACTGTTTTTGGTCTCGGCCAATCACTAACGGATTCAATCTTCCCCGGATCCACTTTGATCCCATCTTTACTTACAATGTGTCCAAGAAAGGACACCGAGATAGCCAAGACTCACACTTCTTGAATTTGGCATACAACTTATGTTCTCGAAGCCGCTGTAGAACCATCCGGGGATGTTCCTCATGCTCCTCTTTTGATTGAGAGTACACAAGGATGTCGTCGATAAATAGAATAACACAAATATCTAGGAAATCCTTGAATACCCTATTCATCAGGTCCATAAAAGTTGCGGGAGCATTGGTTAGTCCAAAAGACATAACTAGAAATTCATAGTGCCCATACCTAGTGCGGAAAGTCATATTTGGAATGTCCTCCTCTTAAATTCTCAACTAATGATAGCCCAATCGGAGATCAATCTTTGAGAAGAACGTCTTCCCCTAAAGTTGATCAAAAAGATCATCAATCCTAGGTAAAGGATACTTGTTCTTTACTATCAAGTTAGTCAATTCCCGGTAGTCAATGCACATACGCAAAGACCCATCTTTCTTCTTGACAAATAATACAATAGCTCCCTAGGGTGACACACTAGTCCGTGAAAACCCTAGGTCAAGTAACCCCTAAAGCTGAATATTCAGTTCTTTAAGTTCTGCTGGACCCATTCTGGATGGGGCTTTAGAAACCGGTTCTGCTCCAGGTTCCAAATCAATAATTAAATCAATTTCTCTCTGCGGTTTCATTAGGAAAAACATCTGAAAATTCCCGAACCACCTTGATGTCTTCTGGCCGAATTGACTCAGACCGTGTAGTATCCAATACCATGGCCAAAACCCTTAGACATCCATCTAGTAACAATTCTCTGGCTGTTAGTACTGAAATCACTGGGATCTGAGATCCCTGAACCGATCCAACAAAGACAAACGGTTCCTCACCCTCTGGTTGGAAGATTACCATCTTTCGTTTACAATCAATACTGGTTGAGTACTTGGATAAGAAATCCATTCCAAGTATAATATCGAAATCCGTTAAACCCATTTCTATTACGTCAGCACTCAACTCCCTATCCTCAATTTTGATCGGCATAGACCTAATCCACCTTTTGGAGATGACTAATTCTCCGCCAGGAAGTAGGGCTCCAAACCCTATATCATAACTATCATGCAGTCTACCCAATTTACTAAAAATTCCGGCTGCTACATAAGAATGAGTGGCCCCATAGTCAAATAACACAGTGAGTAAGAGTTGTTGACCGAGAGCGGACCTGTTACAACTAAGGGGCTAGCTTCTGCATCTGCCTGAGTTAACGCGAACACCCTTGTCGGAGCGGATTTCGCAGAAATCTTCTGCTCTTCTTTCTTAAGTTGTGGGCAATCCCATTTGTAGTGTCATAGTAACCCACACAGGAAGTACCCTTGCCCTCTACACTCACCCAAATGATGCTTCTTACAACTGGGGCATTCTGGGTAGGTGAATCATGTTTTGGAGCTACCCTTGCGATTGCCTTGTCCCTGGCTCCCTTAGAACCTCTTGTTCTGACTTGAGCCACCGGATCCAGCAGGTGCCTTTATTTTCTGGTCAGTGGTCGAGCCACTACCTTTCCTACTAAAGCCTGAGGTAGGAGGAGTAGGAGCCCCACCAACGACCTGAGTCCCTCGAGACTCTTGGGTGCACTCTACTGTGCCCTCAGCTCGCAGTGCCTTTCCCACCATATCAGCATAGGTGGTGTTGTCATCAGTAGTGATCATTAGTTCATGTCTTATCTTCAAATTCAACCCATCCAGGTACTTCTCTTTTTTCCTAAAATTAGTTGGCACGATTCCTGAAGCCAACATTGCCAAGTGATCAAACTGAGTTGTGTATTCAGTAACACTCATATTTTCTTTCTGAGTCAGTTGAGTAAATTCTTTCCTTTTCGCACTTCTGACTACCTCATTATAATATTTTGCATTGAACAATTCCTGGAACTTATCCCAAGTCATCGTAGTAACATCATGGGTCAGGGATATCATGTCCCACCATACCAGAGCGTCTTCTTGAAACTGGAATGTGGCACAAGCCACTCTGTCATTGCCGGTGACGCCCATAAAATTTAGAATTCTAGTAATAATCGTAAGCCACTTCTCAGCTTTCATAACATCAGGACCTCCCAAAAAGATTGGAGGTGCCTACTTACGGAACCTTTCATACAGTGGTTCCATTCGGTTCACTGCAGCGACTGGTCCTGCTTTCACAGCAGGAGCACGAGCCACCTGCATTTCTAGAGTAGGGATTGCAGGGGCACCCTGCTGTCTTAAGCGTCTGATCTCTTCATCTTGCTCAGTAATTCTGGCTTGCATTTCTACAAACCTATTTTTCCAATCTTGGGCAACCTAGGCAGCCCTGTGGCAGGTTAACATCACCTCAGCCGCGTGCTCTGCCTCTAGGGCCTCTACCTTGACCACGAACATTTGGGGGAATTCGAACTCCCTGACCACCACTAGAGCCGACCGAATTACCCTAACTCTTAGTGTTTCGCCTGGCGTCCATACTATTAGAATAGCCTGCGTAACCAAGAACTAGTCTAGTCAGATAGTGATCAAGTAAAACTTACGAATTGTCGCTTAATTTCAAAATTTAAAACATGTGCTTATTCAACTATCAGGCTACTAACATGCTTCATAACAGGCTTTTCTTAAATCATACTTTTAAAATAAGCTACTAAAGCAATAAAAGCTTACTAAACCGTGAAACGAGCTGTCGCTGATGATGATTGTACATGTCGTGACGATCTTCAGAAGACAACCTAGCGGCTCTAATACCAAATTGTAACACCCTAACTATTTTAGGCATGTTAACGTGATTTTTAACTTTCTGTACAGCTCGTTGCTAATCAACGAGGTTATTGAAAACCGTGATTAATTAAAACTTTACTTAATTAATTAAAAACATAAAATAGCATACATATATAATTCTGAGATCCTATTTACAAAAGCATTTACAAAAGTTTCACTGTACATATACAAAAGTTTATCGCCTAGCGATTATATAACATATGCCCTGATGTCCCAAAGACCGTATGCTCTAGGCCTAAAACCCCGACATGTACAATCTCCATCTGCTCGCTCTCACGGTTGCTCAGCTTTAGCCTTGCCCTTACCTACACATGGAAATAGAAACTAGGAGTCAACTGACTCAGTAAGAAAAGCATAACATAAGACATAATTACATCCTGGGTTATAATCAGGCGCCCATACGACAATACTATCGACCATAATATCAGCCTATACTTAATATGCCAGTCATACTCTAGCCATATTGATGTGATAGCATCGATTAGTATATTAGCCAAACATACATTTATTAGTATCTAGTACAACTCTATGTATATTAATACTGCTATCAATATACTCTAACAGGCATAAACAACATGTATGTTAAACATGTAAATACATATGCATAACATTATACTAATATTACCTTGTTTCCAAATTCATGTGTGCCGGCCAACTTGAGTGGAACAACTGCTCGGCGAGTTACAGGCCCCTAAATCACATTGTTCATAACACGGGTAAGTGACATGCTAAATCACAACTAGGGACTTAGGTTTTTAACCAAAAGCTTTCCTACTAAAAGTTAACATGGAAATACCCTAAACTAATAGGGAATTAACCAACTAAAGCTCTGAAACTAACACAAATCGTCAACACTAAAAGTTTGAGAACCTAGCTGCTGATCTGGTTAATCGGTTTTATAGGGCCTGTGAAACTGGTTAACCGGTTTACACCAGGTAACCCCAAATATTCGAAATCTCAATCAATTCGAAACCAAACCTTCCAGGCCTGCATATTATACTCCAAAGAACATAACCCAAGCAACAGAACAACATAGCATGCTCAATATTAAAATTCACCATTAAAGAGCCAAGCTTGAGTTCTAAAACTCAAAGCTTGCTCAACCAACACTACAGCCCTTAAATCTACCTCAAAACAACATGAATAATCTTAATTTAACTTCATAAAACCACTTCGAACACTAACAGCAATTACAACACTTAAATACTCAAATCATGGATAATTCCTTAACTTAAAACCCAAGAAATTAAAAAGAGTAGTGCTAGGAACTCACTTGAGCTTGAAATCACTTAAAGCTTGTTGGAAAATCACTAGAATTGGTGAAGAAAAATCAAACCCTGGGCTCTAGAGGGGTTCGAAAGAGAGAGAGCTTGGAGAGGGAGAAAAGTAATTTTGTGTTTTTCTTTTAATTTTAGTAAAATGAAAATAAAGCTTATCTTTATTTAATTAGTTCCATCAATAGAATTAATAAAAAAAATCAGATTAAAAAGAATTAATTACTACTCACTAAAAGACAAAGGAACTTAGGGCAAAAAGACCACTTTGCCCCTCACTTAGCCAAAAAGTCATAAAATCACTTAGGGGTATTTTGGTCAATTCTAAAATCCCGACTATCCCCGATATTCTCAATGTCTAACTATATTACCCCGCTATACTAAAAATACTAAGATGTGATTCTAATAGCCAAACACCGCGTTCCAATGTTGCTGGGCACAAAACATGCAAAAATATGAAATTCCAAATATGAAATATAACATGCATTCTGAATTCAAATAAATCTCGGTAAACTGATAATTCATAACTAATATGCAAGTTTCATAATTAAATCCTATTCATCTACTAATTTCTAAATTAAAGTTAAGCGATCTTTACAAGCGATGTGGTAGATTATGTGTCAAGGTGTTTGACTTGTCAACAGATCAAGGCTGAACATCAAAAACCGGTAGGGTTACAGCCTTTGACACTTTCTGAGTGGAAATGGGAAGATGTCACCATGGATTTTGTGGTTGGATTACCTAGAACTACCAAAACATATGATTCAGTTTGGGTAATTGTGGATCGTTTCACAAAGTCAGCACACCTTTCGCCAGTGAAAACCACCTTTACAATGGATTAGTATGCTGAGTTGTATGTTAAGGAGATAGTGCGTCTCCATGGAGCTCTGAAATCTATAGTTTCGGATAGAGATCCAAAATTTACTTCCAAATTTTGGCAAAGTCTCAAGAATTCTATGGGTACGAAGCTGAAGTTTAGTACAACTTTTCACCCTTGACAGATGGTCAGACTAAAAGGATGATTCAAGTTCTAGAAGATATGTTACGAGCCTATGTGTTAGATTTCGAAGGTTCGTGGAGCAATTACCTACCATTAATAGAATTTTCTTGTAACAACAGCTACCAGAGTACAATAGGGATGGCTCCTTATGAGTTGTTGTATGGTAAGAAGTGTCGATCACCTGTGATGCCATCGAAAAGATCAAGGCACGGATGCTTACTTCCCAAAGTAGACGAAAGAGCTATGATGATCCTAAGTGCCGAGACATAGAGTTTCAAGTAGGAGAACATGTTTTCCTACGGATTTCACCAATGAAAAGTGTAAAATGCTTCAGAAAGAGGGGAAAGTCAAGTCCTAGGTTCATAGGGCCATTTGAAATACTCAAGAAGGTTGGACAAGTAGCGTATTGACTAGCTTTACCTCTAGCATTGTCAGTAGTGCACAATGTTTTTCACGTATCAATATTGAGGAAGTATGTATCTGATCCAACTCATATCTTGAGTTATGAGGCCCTAGAGTTGGCACCAGATCTATCCTATGATGAACAACCAGTTTAGATCCTTGATAGGAAGGACAAAGTTCTACAAAACAAGACTATCTCCTTAGTCAAGGTACTTTGGAAGAATAGCAAGGTGGAAGAAGCCACCTGGGAGTTAGAGCCTGGAATGAGGACTCAATATCCAGAGTTATTCAGGTTAAATTTTGGGGACGAAATCCTTTTAACGGGGGGATAGTTACAATGACCGTTATACTTAGACCTGGGATTTGTGGGACATTTAGCACTAATTAATATGACTATGTGATTGTTTATGTATTTTATGCTTTATAGACCCTATTTTCATAAAAATATGTGTTGTGATTACTATTTCTCAATTCCGAAGATTTTATTGAATTATATGTGTGATATACATGCTATATGTGCATTTTTATATTTTTACATTTTTATGCCCGGTAAAAAGTGGAAATGGATTGAATGGAAATTTTAGTCACATGGATACAAATTTGCATGAAGTATTTTACGGGGCAATATTATTGGATATCTTAGAATATTGGGGTTTAACGAAATAATAGAATTAGACCATTTTACCCCTAGGGTTACGAGATAACTTTATGGGGAAATAAGGCATTTTAGTCTTTTTACCCTAAGAGCTTAGTCACTCTTTTTGGAAGGGATAGGTGGTTGTGGCTCATCCTTTTGAGGATGACCAGCTGCTTAGGAAGCAAACTAAAAGGAAAAGTAAAATAAAAAGGAACCAAAAAGAAAAAGCAAAGTCAAAAGCAAAAATGAAAGTCAAAAAATACCAAATCACCTTATCCTTCTCCCTCTACTTTGTGGCTTCTGAACCAGGGCCAAAACTCAGTATTTTCCACAATTTTCAAGCCTCTTCCTATTGGAATTCATTAAGGAGCTCAACCCCTAGCTCCTCCAAACTTCTAAGGTAAAACCTAACTTGAAATTTATTGGTTTTCTAGGATTTTTGTTAGTTTTCAGTGGCTGTTTATAGTAGAACATGTTGAATAAGTTTAGGAAGGTTATGAAATGATTATTAAGGTCATTTAGTATTGTTTGGAAATGGTTTGAATTGTTTTGGATGGTTGTAGCAAAAGTTATGCAAGTTTGAGAACTCAAACTTAACTTGGTTGTGATAACTTGAATTTTGTTACGAACTGGGTTAAGGTTTCTTCATGAAATATGTTCATTATAATTTTTTAGGTTCTCTACGAAATTTGGTAATGTTTGGATCAAAATTGGATGAGTTATGGAATTTCTGAACTCGAACAGTGAGGTTTCGAGCCATCTATTGAGAATTTGATTGAGGTTTCTTCATGAAAAATGTTCATTGTGATGTTTTTAGATACCGTGCAAAATTTTGTAAGGTTCTTCTTAGAATTTCAGGAGTTATGCAAGTTTTAAAATGGGATAGTGGAGTTTCGGGCCATCCAATTTAGGCAGAATTTGGGGGTCCATCTTAAGACTTTTCCCAGGACTCTGATTGAGTGTTTTCTCAATACTTAGGTTATTTCCATAATATCTATCAATAGGGAAACTTTTAGTTGTCAATTTAAGTCCCCGAAAGTGTTAGTGCAACACTTATTATTTTTTTTCTGGAAATGTGACTTTGGGCCTTCGATTACCAGCAGCTATTTCCACTAAGGTTGACCGGTACACTTGAAATCAAAATTGAGGTAAGACTAGTATAACACACATACATATGTACATATTTATGTTTATGTTTTCTAGATGTATGAGATATCTGTTAGAACGATAGTTGGTGTATATATGATTGCATCTAGATATCGTGAATGTATGTGTTTGGCAATTCAGAAAGTATGAACCAATGCTACTAACACTAGTACGCCAGATTACAGAGTGCATGTGGCATTATGGTTGGTTATACTTTTGAAAGCATGAACTAGTGCTACCAACACTATTACACCAGAGTACTAAGTGCATGTGGTATTATGGCTAGTTGTACTTATAGTATGGATTGATGCTACCAATACTAGTACGACTAGTATTGAGTGCATGTGGTATTATGGTCAATTATACTATGGTGAAGAACGGTCGAGACTCAGTTATACATGTTTGCATGATTTATGAATTGTTGATAGGTGTATGGGCACTTAGTCATAGGTCGATTATATATTTATGTTTTATGCTTTTCTTACTGAGTCTATCGACTCACAAATGTTATGTTATGTGCAGGTAAAGGAAAAGTTGTTGTTGAACGGCAGTGAGTTTTGAGCTGAATGAAGATTGTATATATTGAGACAGTTTGACTTGGAGTGTTGGATCTTCGGGACAACTAAGGGCCAGTTTGGCACAGCTGTGATGTGGAAAAAAGCAGCTGTAGTTGTGCTGTGAGAAAAAGCAGCTGTAGCTGTGCTGTGAGAAAAAGCTCCTGAGTGTTTGGTAAATATAATTTTAAAACAGTTGTGAGTTGAAAAAGTTGTATATAAGTGTTTGGTAAGCTAAATGATTAAATAACTGTTAAATATATAATTACTAAAATAGGTATGACATTTGTTATCTAATTTATTTAAATATTTTTATACATATTAATATATTTATAAATATTATTTATTATATTATAAATTACGATAATTTTTTCTTCTAATATTTAATTCTTTTATTATTTATATAATAAAATAATAAATTAGAATTTTAATAATAATAATAATAATAATAATAATAATAATAATAATAAGATGACTGTTGAGTAGTTTTTGATCATAGAAGGATTTTTTTTCAATAAGGATAAGATTGAAAGAATGTAAGAAGCCCTAAAATTAATTGGTAAATGGGAAATTTTAATATTAGATGATGGCAATTGGGTCAAGTGAAAAAATTATTAAACCAAAATTGTAGCTTCCCTTAAAAGCTAAAATCTCAAAGCTAGGGTAGGCCAACTTTTCCTAAAACTATAAATTTCACTTAAATTTTTGAAAAAACTATTTTTTAAATTTTACCAAACACATATTAAGGCTCACGATTTTGTAGTCGTTGTGCAACATCTTTTGATTATGTGATGTTGAAAAATGTAGATACGGGACCCCAGATTTTATAAATGTAATACAGTATATGTTTATTTATTAAAGTTTAAATTTTATCACTTTTTATAAACCCTTTGATTAGCAAAGGTTGCACAGTAATTATGAAAACCATTGTACCATGCCTAAACTAATAGGGTGTTACAATATTGCCCCAAGTGTTGTTCGACGTGCTTGTTGGGTTTTATGCCCTAAATAAAACTCATTTCAATATAATCAGATTTACTTATTAATATAGATCAGAAATAACATTTAATGTTGCATGGTTCACATGATTTATTTCATGATTATATGTACATAATGTATAAATTCATCTGAAACCCTTTTCACATACTTGATCCTGTTTATTGTGTCGTCAACACATTGGAAAGTAAACATGACTATGTGAATAAAGTTTCCTAGATTTATCAGACATAGGGTTTTACTGATATGATAATCTACAACAGAGTTTACTTGCATTTGGAGAAGTGCTATGTTCTTTCCAGAGCATTGGTTAAAGTAAAGCTCAGGTTGGATGCATGGAGTATGCATCGGAAGGGACCGATATTGAACTTTGACTTAGATTTATTAAACTTACCGTAATATCTATTCAAGTCAATATCGCCTAGTTGATCCTAGATCAAATGATCTTAATCCTGATATGATTAGGCTCAATCTCGAGAGGCTATTCGTGTTCTTTGATTTGTTAGTTAAGCCTACTTTTAGGTCAGGGTGATACGTACATTTTGGGAACACGGTAGTGCAATTGAGTGGGAGCGCTAGCATAAACATGGAATCTATAGCTTCTATCTGGCGAATAGTAAGCAAAGGATGATCTCCTTCGAGCTTGACCAAACGAACATAAATGGTGGAGTACTCATTTCACATAAGCTGAAATATCATTTATACGGGGTTAAGTGTTTTAAGGAATAAATACATTGTAGGGTGTAACGGTAATTGAATCCCTTTACAGTGTAGATCATTCATATAGAGGATCATTGATCACATTAGGATTATAACAATGGATAACTAATGATGTGTCTATATGGTGGAACATATAGAGCATTCTATATACTGAGAGTGCAATTCTAAGTTCTATGCGTGGATTCAACGAAGAATTAATAAGTTAGTGAATTTCAGTGCTAAATTCTTGATCTACTTATTGGAAGCTCGGTTATATAGACCCATGGTCCCCGCATTAGTTGAGATAATATTGCTTGTAAGACTCATGTAATTGGTTTTGATTAATCAATTATAATTCTCAAATTAGACTATGTCTATTTGTGAATTTTTCACTAAGTAAGGGCGAAATTGTAAAGAAAGAGTTTTAGGGGCATATTTGTTAATTATGATACTTTGTATGGTTCAATTAATAAATATGATAAATGACAATATTATTTAATAATTATTCATAGTTATTAAATAGTTAGAATTGGCATTTAAATGGTTGAATTAGAAAATTGGCGTTTTTGAGAAAATCAGATGCAGAAAAGGTAAAACTGCAAAATTGCAAAAAGTGAGGCCCAAATCCACTAGTATAGGGCCAGCCACTTTTGTAGGAAATTTAAACTGATATTTTTATTATTTTAATGCCAAATAATTCAAACCTAACCCTAGTGGAATGCTATAAATAGATAGTGAAGGCTTCACGAAAATTACACTTAAATTTTCTATTTTTCCTTCAGAGAGAAACCTGAGCCTTTCTCTCTCCCCATCTTTAGCTGCCACTTCTTCTTTCTCTTCCCTCTTGAATCTCGAAATCCTTAGTGTATGAGGAGTGCCCACACACATCAAGTGATACCTCAATCATAGTGAGGAAGATCGTGAAGAAAGACATTCAGCAAGAAGGAGTTTCAGCATCAAAGATTCAGAGAAAGAGATCCAGGTTCAGATATTGATAATGCTCTGCTACAGAAAGGAATCAAGGGCTAGATATCTGAATGGAAGGAGTCCTTATATTCCGCTGCACCCAATGTAAGGTTTCTTAAACTTTATATGTGTTTATTTCTTCGTTTTAGAAAGTTCATATTTAGGGTGTTAATAAACATACTTGTGAGTAGATCTAAGATCCTGGTAAAATAATTTCCAACAACTGGCCTCAAAGCCATGGTAATTGATTTACTTGCAAGAAATTTGGACTTTAAAACGATTGTTTGTATGTTCTTTGGATGGTATCATGTTGTATTGAGTGTTATTTGATGATTGATTGATGTTTGAGAACTTTTCGTGAAAAATAATTGCGATTTTATCTTTGGAATTATTTTTATTGGATAGTATGGAAAAAATTAAGCAAGTTAGCCTTTTACAGAACTTAATTTGGATTTTATTTGAATTAGTTATGATTTTTTGAAGATTTGAAAAAATTGGGGCTGTGCTGATATTTTCCTGCGATCGCAAATCTGTCCGTACAGTTTCGAATTTTTTTGTTTTTCTTCGATTTTTCATGCTTTTTCATGGAATTAACTTCTAATTTTTTGTATAGTTTTGTATTTATACTATTACTATTCCTAATTCAATTCTAATTATCATTTTGAATAAATTAAATATTTTTTAAATTTAATTCTAGATATTAGTGTAATTTGAATTTGAATAGAATTAGTATCTATCTTCTTGCTTAAAAATCTATCTTATTTTTAAATTTGATTATATTTTTTTTGTGAATTTAAGGTCAGATTTTATAAGATATTTATAAAATCTTTTAAGATATTTTTTAAAATATCTTATCTTTTAAGATATTTTTAATTATATCTTATCTTTTAAGATTTTTTTTAAATTAAATCTTTTTAGATATTTTGACCTTATTTAAATTTAAAATAAGATATTTATAATCATGTAATTTTAAATAGATGTAAGATATTTTGCTAACTTTTAAATTTTGTTATTTTATTTATTTAAATTAAATTTAAAATCTGAAAAGATATTTCATTTATCTTTTCTAATTTTTATTTAATTTTTATTTATAAAATAACATTTAAAATTTAAAAGTAGTTAGCAATTTTTTTTTTTTTGAAATGAAATTTAGGTTGGTTGAAACCTATTTTTTCAAAAATTGTAGGTTTAATTTTAAATTTAATTTTTTTTAAATTTTCGAATTTATTTTATTTTCTTAAATTTTCGAAAAATAAATATTTTATTTATTTAATTAATTATTTCGAAATTAATTATTTAATTTAAAATTAAATAAATCCTACATCCAACTATCCAGCTAACCTTGTTGCAGGAGTATGTGTTTTAGCTTATGTGTAAGTTTTCAAAACCTATTATTACTTGATTGCAAATAGTCATGGTTACTTTTTGCCAGATCTAATGATCTGATGGCTCCCTTGGTCAAGATAATAATTTGTAACAGGTATAATTTACAATCTTCTTTCATCTGTGTATGACCTAGCAACATGATAGGACCCATCCAAAGTGTGCCTGTGTGAGCCTATGTGTTTAATTTGATTATAGATGCATATAGGTTGTTGTTGCTAAAATAAATTATCATAGTTCTTGATAGAATTTATTTAGGCCCATTTACTTATTGGGCTTATTCAATTAATAACAGTTGTTCTTATTAAGGTTAAATTCCTCTCTTTTGGGCCTTGTGTGAGAGTTGGGAGCCATAGAAGTGGGTACGACATACTGAACCCAGCACCCCCTCACACAAACCACCCCAATTGTGAAGGCCCATTTGCCTGATTTGAATAACTGTACTAGGTTAATTAAACTAGTTTAACCTAATAAAATTGATTAGCAACATAATTAATTTCATTTATTTTGAAATTAATTTAAGAAAAATATAGTTTAAGGAATTTTATGTTCTAAGCTAAACTATATGTATTTTCTTGTATTTAATTAAATATAGAATTATAACCATCTAGATTCTTTCTGGAACTTAATTTAAATTTTTCATTAAATATTCTTATTTAAGTTGATATTTAGTTATCTACAACTAACCAACTTAAATCTGAATATCTTTTGAATTTCAAATTTCAAAATTAAGTTGAGGAATTTTAGGCATTGGTTATTAAGATTCTTTAGATATTTTTTAAGTTAATATTTTTTCAAATATTAACTTAAAATGGAATATTTTCAAATTAAGTGGTTACAACTTAATTTTTGATATTTAATTAAATTTAAATTTGAAAATATTTAAGTTCTAGATTTTTTCTAGTACAACTTAAATTAGATATTTTTTCAAATTTTGTGGAAAAGATACTTAGTCAAATAAGATATTTTCTAGATAGTTATTTCTAGACTACTTATTATTTCTAATATTAAATAGGAAATATTATACATTGTGAAATTAATTATTTATTAATTAATTTTGGTACAATTTATTTTAAGTATCTTTTTCCTAGTATTAAACTAGAGATTAATAATTAAGTCTTCTCTACACTTAATTATTTATTTCTTGAATTTAATACATTTAATTAATTTGAAAATTAAATATCTAAGTTGATTTTTATCATCATACTTAAATATTTCTTTTTCATGACATTTAATTAAATAGAAAATTATTTTTAGTTGAAATTTATTTTTTCAACTAAATTTAAATAATTTTCAAAATATATTTTTTTTATTTTATTAATCAATTTTCGAAATTGCATTTCTTAAATGCTAGAATTTCGAATTTTATCTTGAAAAATAGATTAAGTTGTAAATTAATTATTTATTTTAATTAATTCTTGGATCAACTTAAATCGATGATTTTTTCATTTATTGATTAATTTAAAATAAATTAAATTAAAGTATATTATTAAAAATTGAATTAATTAGTCAAAGGAAAATCTAGATAGATGATATTTTTGCTTGAAGTATTTTTCTAGTGTATTTAATTAAATAGAAAATTAATATTTAAGTTGATTTTCATCATCATACTTAAATATTTGAAATTTTTCTTATATATTTAATTAAATAGGAAAATTATATTTTTTGTTGTAAATTAATTTTATTAATTAATTTTGGGCCAACATTAAATTAGAATAATTTTTCCAGGATTTATTTTTTATTTTAATATGCATTTTTCGTAAATTGTATTCTTATATACTTTAATTTTTCGAAATGCAATATATATTTATAGAAAATTAAATTTGAATTGTAAATTAATTTAAATTAATTTTGTAACAACTTAAATTGAATATTTTTCTAAATATTTATTGGAAATTATTACTAAGATGGAAATAATTCATGTTATTTTCATATCCATCTAAGTAAAATTTATAAATATTAAATTAAAATTTATATTTAGAATTTTTCATTCTAAATTGGAAATTTTAATTAAATAAATATATATTTAAAATAAATAGAATAAATAAAGAGAATCAAAAAAAATACAACTCTCTTTAAATAATGAGCTTTATTATCAAGAGACATTTGATCTCCATTGTGGGTTTTACACCGTGTTTGTTTTAGTGAGTAATCCTCCCTAATGGAGGAACGTTCATTAGCAATTTCGCACCGTTTAACCTCGCATGATAAGTAGTTTGTAAGTGTTTTGTATGGTATGGATCACCCTAATGGTGGCGACCATACTTGACTTGCAAATTATGAAACAATGGTGGAAGCTCATAAGATAGAATTGCCTTGACTCTCGCCTAAACGGGACAACGCTGAATTCCAATCTTGATCGAATAAAAGGTTGCTAGAATGTTTAACATTTTAGACGAGCTGACAACTCTATTCAATGAATGGTACCTTTGACTCTCGCCTAAACGGGACAACCGATATCGCCTTGTTGAAAACCTTGGAAATTATTTAGGATTATAAGTTTTAGTATTTTCACTTTTCATTCCTACTTGCTATATGCTTATAATTTCTGAATTGTGTATGAATTTATATTGAACCATGTTATTTTCTGTTATTAAGTTGTAGTTTAATTTCGAATCTTCATTGTTGGTCTAACTTGGCTTGTTTATCTAATGAGATAAATCCCTAGTGGATTTTCACCATTAGATATACATAATAGTGTTAGATCTCGAAAGATAAATATTGTATATGCGACATCTAGCTGTTCATCAATTGATGACACCTTAGACTAGTATTTTTACGATATGAAACAAGAAGATTATATAAATAAGATTACTTTGACTTTCGCTAATCGAAGCATCGTTGGATTCTTATTTTAAACGAAATTATCCTAATTCCTCTTAGCTTATTCATTTCGAATTAGCTTTCAAAACATATCATTGGATGAATGGTCTATAAATCATTTCATGTCATTTTATATGACGCATATGATTATAATCCCGAAATTCTATTCCCAATTGATATAAATCCTCAATCTTAGAAATCTCCTACTTGTGTGGGCAAATCTGACTTAGAGTTTGTATTAGTAGTGGTGGTCCAATATAGAATTACTCATAATATTTGGTATAAATTTAAGTCTTTGACTTTAATTTTAAATTCCAAATAGAAATTTTCTTATATTTCTAATTCCAGAATACAATACAGTTACACTTTCTCAAGTGTTTAATATCCATCTTCTATTAATGGATTAAACTGTATGGAATATGAGTTAGGTATTCTGTGACCAGGATCCACTTGCAGTATTCTAAGAACTCTTTAATGTAACTAAACCTATGTCATCAAAAGACACTACCACATTTTTTTTAATCTATGGCATTTGTATCTTGTTCATAGTGGATTTGACAAGATCAATCTCTGCAAAGAGTTAATATGCCTATATCCAGTGAAAGTAAGTTCATCTCATTCGCAGATGGATGCACATTCAGGGGTGGATATGAGTCTTTCGTTGTATTCTTAAAACGATAACTCTAGATTATACCTTATGCAAAGAAATTTGAAATGTTTGAAAAATTTCATTAATTTCTAGCAATGGTTAAAACCATTAAGGTAAGTGGTTAAAGATCTTGCGAACTGATAGGGGTGGAGAAATAGTTAGTAGATATGCAGTTCAAAGATCATTAAATTGATTTTTGAATTATATCCAAACTTACCTCCCCAGAAATTTCGAGTTGCATGTTGATTAGTTACTAGTCGTTGCCTAAATCCTTCTATGGTAATACAATTTCAGAATGATGTAATGGTTGGGTACTTAATGTAAATCATTACTAGATTCATGGATGACCTAATCAAAATCTTAAGAAAAGCTAGAACTGTTAACCATGGTTTCTTAGCTATTCTAAGTGATTAGGGGTGGACCATCCCATTGTCAATAGATAAGAAAGTGTTTGTTCAAACAAATACTACTTTTCTAAGATAATGACTAAGTCTGAAAACAAGTAGCAAATAAAGGAGATAATTTTCTTGATTCCAAAAGTGTTCTATCATCTTATATAACATATGATGATCCCACTGCCTCTGTTGTCTTGTCACAACCGAAGAGATCAATACCATTCAGTTTTCTTCGACATAATTCACGGTACCTTGTCGTAGTGGGAGAGTTTCTAGGAACTCCCCTCTTATGACTTGGGAGACACTAGTGATTAAAATCCATTGTGAGTTTAAACAAGTAATGGATTGTCAAGATAAGAAACTAAGAAGAAAAGCCAATAGAACTATGGTTTAATCCATTCACATGGAATAACCTAAAGCTTTCTATTACAAGGACATAAAAGGAAATTTTGTTTATAAGTCCATTCAATGGACTTAACAAAACTTCCTGTTCCTAGTATTATAGGTTTGAGTTTATCTAAACCTATGGCTTATGGTATACCTGGTAATTACTTACTCTAATGCAAGCAACTTACTTTAGTAAAATGCTGAAGCATTTTCTTTCTAATGGCAATCTATAGAAGCTTCACAACTTCTTAGGTATAGATTTTATTTATCTAAGGAAAAGTCTTAACTATTCCAGAAAAGATAAAGCCATGAAAGAATTTCTTACATCAACAGTGAGAGGTCTTAGATATGCTTTTGTATGCCTTAGACCAGACACCTGCTGTTGAGTGGGAGTAATGAGTAGGTATCGCATTAATCCGGGGAGAAGAACATTGGAAGACAATCAAGTAAATCTTAAGATAAAGAAGAGGAACTATATGTTAGTCTATAAGGGTGTGTTTAAAACTCTTAGACTACACCACATCAGATTTCGAAATTTGCCTATGTGCTAGTAAATATTTCTGATAAGATGGTGGTTACTCTGGGGGTGGAATAGTGATTTTGGAGAAGTGTAAAAACCTATCTGAATTCTCTAGGTCTACCAGAGAGAGACTGAATGTTAAAGTTGCAGGAAAGGTACTTATTCAGTCTAAGGAAAGTTCTATACATCTTTGGCACCATTCCAAATTGCCTTAAACTACTAGTGTTAATTTCCTGATTAACCAAAAGTAGTTGCCAAAGATATAGAATCCAGTATCCCAAGAGAGTAGACATATAGAGAGGAATTTCACATTATCAATGATTTTGTGATTAAAGGAAGAGTAATGGTGGAGAAAAGGTTGTGGTTAATTCAACCTTTCAGATCCTATTACGAGGAGTTTACTACTACTACACTTGATTTGTATATCAAGGTGTTGAGATTATTTGAAACGCACTTTTTGTTTTATATTAGTGCAAGTGGGAGTTTGTTGGGTTTTATGCCCTAAATAAAACTCATTTCAATATAATCAGATTTACTTATTAATATAGATCAGAAATAACATTTAATGTTGCATGGTTCACATGATTTATTTCATGATTATATGTACATAATGTATAAATTCATCTGAAACCCTTTTCACATACTTGATCCTGTTTATTGTGTCGTCAACACATTGGAAAGTAAACATGACTATGTGAATAAAGTTTCCTAGATTTATCAGACATAGGGTTTTACTGATATGATAATCTACAACAGAGTTTACTTGCATTTGGAGAAGTGCTATGTTCTTTCCAGAGCATTGGTTAAAGTAAAGCTCAGGTTGGATGCATGGAGTATGCATCGGAAGGGACCGATATTGAACTTTGACTTAGATTTATTAAACTTACCGTAATATCTATTCAAGTCAATATCGCCTAGTTGATCCTAGATCAAATGATCTTAATCCTGATATGATTAGGCTCAATCTCGAGAGGCTATTCGTGTTCTTTGATTTGTTAGTTAAGCCTACTTTTAGGTCAGGGTGATAAGTACATTTTGGGAACACGGTAGTGCAATTGAGTGGGAGCGCTAGCATAAACATGGAATCTATAGCTTCTATCTGGCGAATAGTAAGCAAAGGATGATCTCCTTCGAGCTTGACCAAACGAACATAAATGGTGGAGTACTCATTTCACATAAGCTGAAATATCATTTATACGGGGTTAAGTGTTTTAAGGAATAAATACATTGTAGGGTGTAACGGTAATTGAATCCATTTACAGTGTAGATCATTCATATAGAGGATCATTGATCACATTAGGATTATAACAATGGATAACTAATGATGTGTCTATATGGTGGAACATATAGAGCATTCTATATACTGAGAGTGCAATTCTAAGTTCTATGCGTGGATTCAACGAAGAATTAATAAGTTAGTGAATTTCAGTGCTAAATTCTTGATCTACTTATTGGAAGCTCGGTTATATAGACCCATGGTCCCCGCATTAGTTGAGATAATATTGCTTGTAAGACTCATGTAATTGGTTTTGATTAATCAATTATAATTCTCAAATTAGACTATGTCTATTTGTGAATTTTTCACTAAGTAAGGGCGAAATTGTAAAGAAAGAGTTTTAGGGGCATATTTGTTAATTATGATACTTTGTATGGTTCAATTAATAAATATGATAAATGACAATATTATTTAATAATTATTCATAGTTATTAAATAGTTAGAATTGGCATTTAAATGGTTGAATTAGAAAATTGGCGTTTTTGAGAAAATCAGATGCAGAAAAGGTAAAACTGCAAAATTGCAAAAAGTGAGGCCCAAATCCACTAGTATAGGGCCAGCCACTTTTGTAGGAAATTTAAACTGATATTTTTATTATTTTAATGCCAAATAATTCAAACCTAACCCTAGTGGAATGCTATAGATAGATAGTGAAGGCTTCACGAAAATTACACTTAAATTTTCTATTTTTCCTTCAGAGAAAAACCTGAGCCTTTCTCTCTCCCTATCTTTAGCTGCCACTTCTTCTTTCTCTTCCCTCTTGAATTTCGAAATCCTTAGTGTATGAGTAGTGCCCACACACATCAAGTGATACCTCAATCATAGTGAGGAAGATCGTGAAGAAAGACATTCAGCAAGAAGGAGTTTCAGCATCAAAGATTCAGAGAAAGAGATCCAGGTTCAGATATTGATAATGCTCTGCTACAGAAAGGAATCAAGGGCTAGATATCTGAATGGAAGGAGTCATTATATTCCGCTGCACCCAATGTAAGGTTTCTTAAACTTTATATGTGTTTATTTCATCGTTTTAGAAAGTTCATATTTAGGGTGTTAATAAACATACTTGTGAGTAGATCTAAGATCCTGGTAAAATAATTTCCAACAGTGCTGACCAGCACACACGATCTCTTCCAAATCTCCAACAATGACAATATTGGACAAGCGCAACAATAATGGCTTTGGCCAACATAATGGCAAAAAAGGAAAATTCAATGATTCTCGTAAGCCATGAAGTCTAAGGGAGAATGAGGAGGAGGAGTGTGCATGCTCTCCTACCAAAACTCCTAATGCAATGCATGCCAACTTGCCATATTGACAGGTGTCACCAAAACCTAAAGCACTTAGCTTTCAAGCTCGGCCAATATAAGGCCACCTGTCAACCTAGCATGGCCTTAAAAGGCCAAGCTCTTGCCAGCTTCATGGTTAAATATAAAAGAATATCTCGCTAAATCCCTCAAGATTCGAGAGAAAAGTAAGAGCAAGAGAAGAAGCAAGAGCAAGAGCAAGACAACTCAACTTAGAAGGTTCATTGACCACCCGCTTGATGAAGGCATGGCCCTCAGGGCACCTGGGGGCAATGGCTGGACGAGGCAATAAAGGTCAATTTCAAAGCTTCTAACAACGAGGCTAAATATGAAGGTCTAATTACTGGCCTCAAGCTAGAACACAAAGTGTGGGTTGAATACCAAGACATACACCACAACTCTCAACTAATTGTAGGTCATGTCCTAGGTGAATATGCAGCTCAATGCGAAAAATGATGGCATGTTTGAGCTAATTTCAATACTAGTTAAGTCAACTTAAAGGCTATACTAAAAGGCAATTCCCTAAAGACAATACAACAGTTGATGCACTCATTCGACTTGCCAGTAATACCTTGGCAGCCAAGGAAAACTTGGTACCCGCTCAGTCCTTTATAGAGCTAAGCATCCTGATTTCAAAAGAAATAGACATGCTGGACAACTATCCAATATGAATGACACCCATAGCAGCATGCTTCCAAACAAAAACCTTGCCAGAAAGTAGGTATGAGGAGGATAGTTGCTAGGTGTCTAATCCTAGACAGCGTAGCACACAGACGTGGTATCCCAATACTACCTCTAAGATGTGTTATCAAGTAAAAAGTTGAAGAGCTATTGATAGGAGTGCATAAAGGCTCTACGGAAATCATGTTGGGGGGCAAAGCCGAGTGAGTGTAGATGGGATCAAACTGTAACATCAACCTGGCCTTCAAAAGGCTGGCCAATAATGGCCTCAGTAGGCTAGCCGACCATGGAATCAAAAACTCTGCCGGCCACTACCTCTAAAGGTTGGTCAGCCATAGCCTCAACCCGGCTGGCCACTTGGCAGTACCCTGGCTGGTGATCCGTCAATAGTCTACTCTCATGCTTTTGGTCTACTATGACCAAGAAGTAAACCACATCTTGCTAGCAGAACCCTTAACAAAAGGGAAAAACGAAGAGACCAAGCCACCTTAAAGTGGCATGTTTGCCAACAAAAATTTGCTAGGTACTTCGACAAACAAATCAAGGAAAGAAATTCTTCGTAAGAGACTCATTGCTCTAAAGAATTCCTTAATATTAAAGATCCTACAGCAAGCACGTTTGGACCCCATTGAAAAGGTTCGCACCGAGTTACAAGATAACAAGAAAAGGTGCATACAAACCTGACAAGTACAATGTGTACTTGGAGTTAGCTCTTCTACCAAAATACTGGAATAAAGAATATCTCGGTAAGTGCTCTCACTAGCCAACTTGTATAGTTGTTCCTCTAACGTTTCACCATGCAGGAATTCAAAAAAGAGCTAGTATCCATAGCTCTTCAGTGATGGCCTCCCATCACTCTTCAGGATGGCCTTTGCACGATAAGCCCTGCAGAGGTAGTCAAATATAAAAGAGCTAGTACCCATTGCTTTGTAGCTTGGCCCCCCATCGCTCTTCAGCGATGGCCTCTGCCTGACATCTCAGGCAGGGGTAGCCAAAATATGACTTCAAAAGTGGACATTAAGTGTTATGCTTTTGTTACATGTAAGACCAACTGTGTCTAAACCACTTGCTATCGTGATTAATTCTTAAAGTTATTCTTTTTTAGTTCCACATGCGTACACCCAGTAGCACCACCAAGAAAATTCCCAAGCAAGGTCTATGAAACTTGGTGAATTGTAAGTGACTAAGAGACTGTAAGTCTATGTGCTCACTTAGGAGCACCCACACCGTATAATGCATCGAACTAGGACGGAGAACTTATACAGAGAAATTTTAACGCTTAGAATAATCTACTAAACCTGCCTCTAAGTCAAGTGTAGGCATACTTCAGCTTGCCATAAAGGAAAGTGTTATCCCAAATTTGACACTCTGACGTGGCATCACGAGAATGGTGACACATGGACTCCATTTGGAGCATCTGCTCGGAACAATATGTCGAGCAGGATGCCTCGCTGGCACATCCAAAATGGAATATTCAACGAGCCGTGCAGAATGATCAACACTTAGCGAATTCAGCTTAACGCATCAAGAGTCACCAGCTCAATCCCTACAACTCAGGGATCAACTTACGTGGATGTGGCACACACACGATCCCACTATCGGTGTCTTCAGCCTCAATCCCACGATCCTTGCATTCAGCATTGATCACACGATCTTTCTGTTTATGCGTGTTGTAACGAGAGAGGAAATTCTTCCTCCTCAAGTTTCTAGCCCTATAAATAGTGAGGAATTTTCACTGGGCAAAGGGCCGAGAAATTACAAGCCGATACGCAGTAAGCTGAGGCTATCTAAGAATTATATATTTAGAGATACTATTATAAGAGCTATAAGAAAAGGAAACTTCTTCCTTGCTCTTAAGTCAATACAAATAACGAGGATTAGGCTATTACCGAACTGCTCGGAGCTGAACCTCTATAAAATTTTTGTGTCTTATTATTGCTTTATTATATATTCTCATTACGACATATCGTTTATCGCTTATCAAAAAGACTCGTTGTCGTTGGGTAAAAGCGAAGTCAACATTTTGGTGCTTTCATTGAGAGGAGAATCGCAGACCTAGAGACTTCAGATAGGTTTTTACACTTCTCCAAAATCACTATTCCACCCCCAGAGTAATCACCATCTTGTTAGAAAGATTTTCTAGCATAAAGGAAAATTTCGAAATCTGATATGTAGTCTAAGAGTTTTAAACACACCCTTATAGACTAACATATAGTTCCTCTTCTTAATCTTAAGATTTACTTGATTGTCTTCCAATGTTCTTATCCTGGATTAATCTAATACCTACTCATTACTCCCACTCAACAGCAGGTGTCTGGTCTAAGGCATACAAAAGCATATCTAAGACCTCTCACTGTTGATTTAAGAAATTCTTTCATGGCTTTATCTTTTCTGGAATAGTTGAGACTTTTCCTTAGATAAATAAAATCTATGCCTAAGAAGTTGTGAAGCTTCTATAGATTGCCATTAGAAAGAAAATGCTTCAGCATCTTACTAAAGTAAGTTGCTTGCATTAGAGTAAGTAATTACCAGGTATACCACAAGCCATAGGTTTAGATAAACTCAAACCTATAATACTAGGAACATGAAGTTTTGTTAAGTCCATAGAATAAACTTATAAACGAAAATTTCCTTTTATGTCCTTGTAATAGAAAACTTTAGGTTACTCCATGTGAATGGATTAAACCATAGTTCTATTGGCTTTTCTGTTGGGTTTTATGCCCTAAATAAAACTCTTTACAATTTGATTAGTTATCAATATAAGAAATTTGAAGTGATTGATGTTTGCGTGAATTCTACATGCTAATGGTTTAATATGTTAAATATGTTTATTACATTTACACACAAAATCAGTTAAATCCAGATCATATGTTTATTCACAATTACAGTATCGTCAACACAGTGGAATGTAATTGTGATCATATGAATCAAAAGACTTGGTCCCTGTTTCATCAGTGTTATTGGATTTACACTAATGTGATAATCAGCGATGATGTGTACTTACACTTGGAGTAAGTGTTATGTTCTTTCCAGGACATTAGTAAAGTATACTAGTTTCGAATGTATGGAGTATACATTGGACTGGGCTGATATTGCAACTAAGTTAAGATATTACAAACTTACCGTTATACATATCTTTCCAAGTCAATATCAGTAGTTGATCTTAAGATTAAAAGAATCTAAATCCTGATATGCTTAGGCTCAACTCAGGGGTGCTATTCATGTTCTTTGATTTATTAGTTAAGCCTACTTTTGGGTCAGGGTGATACGTATATTTTGGGAACATGATAGTATGATTGAGTGGGAGTGCTGAACATAAATATGGAATCTATAGCTTCTACTGGTGTATAGAAGTCAACTGACGATTCCCTTCGAGCTTAGCAAATAGAAGTAAATGGATGAGCTCTTGTTTAACTGACTAATTATTAGATCACTAAACACTATTTACAGGTAGCTAAGTGTTTTAAGGGGCAAAATACATTGAGGGGTGAGAACGGTAAAGAAATCCCATCTCGATGTAGATAATCTATATAGAGGATCTTTAAATCACAATAAGATTATAACAATGGTTAAATGAGATAGCATATTGATATCGTGGAACATACAACATGCTCTATATAAGTCTGAGAGTGCAATTCTAAGTTCTAAGAGTGGATTCAACGAAGAATTAATAAGTAGGAATTTACTTGGTAAATTTGGTTCACTTATTGGAAGCTCAGCATATAGATCCATGGTCCCCATTCTAGTTGAGAACATTCTACTTGTAAGACTCATTAATTGATTCGTGATTGATCAATTATAATTCTAAAGTTAGACTATGTCTAATTTTATGAATTTTCACTAAGTAGGGGTGAAATTGTAAAGAAAAGAGTTTCTGGGTTTATTTATTTATTAGTGGACTTTATATGTCTAATTAATAATTAAATTAAATGACAATATTATTTAATAATCTATTTTAGTTATTAAATAATTAGTTTTGGCATTTAAAAGGTTAGAATTTGAAAATTGGCGTTTTTGAGAAAATAGAGATAAAATTTGATAAAACTGCAAAATCAAGTGAGGCCCACTATAACACCATGGCCGGCCACTTAATGAGGTTTTTCAAATTAATATTTTCATTATTTTAATGCCAAATAATTCCTAACCTAAACCTAGTATTTGCCTATAAATAGAAAGTGATGGCTCAGTCAAATCACAAGTTTTTCATAACATGCTTTCATTAGTAATCTGACAGAAATTTCTCTCTTCAGAAAAATTGAGCCTTCCCCACTTTCTATACCTGGCCGAAATCCTCTCTCTTCTTTTCTCCTTCATCAATTTCGACCCTAGTGAAAGAGTAAGTGCCCACACTGATAACTCTAGAAATTAGAGTTATTTTTCACATTTTTTTTAGCTAAAATTGGCTTAGTTCTTAAGTTTTCAATTAATTGAGTAAGTTTTTAATTATTTTTGGATTTATTAGCCTTATATTTATTTTATAGTTTATTATATGTTTTTATAATTATTTTATGATAATATGTTATGTGTTATTTATTTAAAATTTTATTTTAGTTTCTAATTTATTTTATGTATTTTTAGGTGTAATTGGTGGTGAAGATTAGGAATAAATTAGAGAAATATTGAAGAAATGGGGCTAAAATACAATTTCAAAAAGAAAATCTGATGAGCCTTTATGCAAATCCCACTCTCGGTCAAAGTCAACAGCCAATCAGAGTCGTCCGCCTACAGATCTAACGACCCAGGTGGCGAGTGAGATGCACCCCAGACAAGAGAGAGTGAGAGCAATCTCCTCCTGCTGCTTTTCTTCCACGCGGGGCCCGCGAGCAGCTGCCAGCTTCATTCCGCATGGGACCCAGCCGTCAGCGCCCAGCCTACCAGCGTGCGCCACGTCCCGCCTCGTCAGCCTTCCCAGCCAACCAGCAAGCGCCACGCATGCAGCCGTCAGCTCCAGTCCTCCGACCCGAGCACGCCAAGTGTCCGCCTGCATAAGAAAAAGAAGAAGAAAAAAAAATTGAATTGTTATTTTGCTTTTCTCTCAGCCCAAAAAAGATTAGAAAATGCCAAAATGCCAATATTTTCTCCCACACATTACACATAAATACCTATTTACTCTTCCCAATTTATTTCACCTAAATAAACATTCCTAATTTATTTTTACCCTATCTTTTCACTATTTTTCCATCCAAACAAATATTTATTTTTTCCAATACTCTTACACATACTCTATTTATCCATTCTCTTCCCAACACTAATTAAATTAATCATTTTATTTATTTTATTTTGATTAATTTAATTCTCTAATTTTGCCTATAAATATGGTGTTGGAAGATCATTTCAGAGACATCTCTTCACCCCCTAAACACCTCTTCAACCCAAAACACTTCTCCATTCCACACTCTTCATTTTTACCATTTTCTTTCTACCATTTTTACACTTTGAAGAGCATGTCAAGTATGTTTATCTTTTGTAATTTTTATCTAGTTATGAGCTTCTAATCTTTTTTCAAGATTATTATGATGATGATGAAGCAAAATGTAACTAGATAGTGTTTATGTTTGTATGTTGATTTCCCATTTGTGCTATAAAGTTCATGGATTTTTCTATCAAAAATATGTCTTTTTCATCTTCAATATCATGTATTTTTTATTGTTAAAGCATATTTCCACTTAGTTCTTCATTATGCAAAAATATAATACTCTTTGATTAAATGTCTTTCATTAAATTGTTTACATCTAATTCTTAGAATATAAGTGTTATATTTTGCCTAAACATAGTTTCTTTGATTTTGTGTAGTTTCATTAAATTGTAACACATTTAATGCTTAGAAATTATACCTTTTATAAGTGAAGAAAAATCCTACATTTTTGAAAATAACTTGTACTTAAAAGAAAAATATATTTTGGAAAATATAGTGTGATTTATTTCAACTATATATATATGAACTTGGAAATCAATATACTTATAAATACTATTGAACTTGCATTTTGTGGATTCTAATATCTTAATAATCTTATTTTACACATCTTATTTGAAAATCATTTTCATACTCACTCATCTTTAATCTTAAGTATTTTAGTTACTTGTCTTTTATTTTATTTTGCAAAACTAAAATCCCATCAAATATTTGGAGCTAGGTTAGAATATTCTTATTTTGTTTGAAATAGTTTCTTTTGATGTTAGTCAACTCCCATGGGTTCGACCTTGCACTTACATGAACACTATATTCCGAAACGATTCGTGCACTTGCGAGTATAAATATTAAAACACTCACTTTTGAGGACAATAAGTTTTTGGCGCCGTTGCCGGGGAGTTGCTAGAAAGAAACGATCTTTCTACAAGGTAAGTAATATTCTTCTACTAGTTATTTTTTTTTTCTTTTCTCATTTTCATCAAAAAAAAAGTTGAAAAAAAAGAAAGTTATACATATATATTGTTATATATTACATATTATATAGTATACTATATATACATATTCATTGGTAGTTTATGGCATTTTGTGCCTCCTACCTATTTGTTAGTTGAGTGCATTTTTGCCTCCTAACCTTTTTTTTTTCTTTCAGTAGTTGAGTGCATTTTGTGCCTCCTACATACTTGATAGTTGAGTGCATTTTTGACTCCTATTATATCCCCTCTAGTGATGGCATTAGTGCCTCCTAGCTTTTATTTTTGTTTATCATTTTAGTTGATGGCATCTTGTGCCTCCTAAAATCTTATTATTGCTACTAATATTACTACTACTACTACTATTATTATTATAGTTAGTTGATGGCATTTTGTGCCTCCTAACTTTAATATAACTATCTATCATTATTATTGTCATTTTTTTTAATGTATTTATTTAGTTGTAATTTTATTTACTTTGCTTAAGAAAATACTTGAAAAAAAAAATTAAAAACAAAGCTTGTTCTTTCAACATAAGCAATTTTTGGTTAAAGGAAATTTGGCAAAGTTCCCATCCACACTTAATAATTAACCCCGGGGAGTTGTTATTAAGTCGTGAGTAAGTGGAATCAAATAGGCCTGGGAACAAGTCAAACCAAAAAAATTAAAAAATTAAAAATTTACAAAAAAAAATCATAATCTCTTTGTGTTATAAGTATGCTCTGTGGTTGCGGTTTATAACTGATCTTCCACATCAGAAATTTGTCTTCTTGAGATTATTTTGTGTTACTTTGTGTTTCTTTATGAAATTTGTGACATTGCATGCATCATTGGCAACGTGATTCTAAAAATCGTTTGGTAAAAAGAGTAGTAACTTTAGGTGAAATTGAAAGTGTTTTTGAAAAATTAAGCATAATGGAACAAGAACCAAATATTGCGCAAGAAAAAACGCTACTTGA
Source organism: Cannabis sativa (assembly GCF_029168945.1). Classification (NCBI taxonomy): domain Eukaryota; kingdom Viridiplantae; phylum Streptophyta; class Magnoliopsida; order Rosales; family Cannabaceae; genus Cannabis; species Cannabis sativa. The sequence goes on along the minus strand of NC_083602.1, from coordinate 28,605,703 downwards.
ATATTTTTCACCTATTTCATCTAATGCTCCATCATGCATTGTTTTGCCTACTACTAATGCCACTCATTTTGAACTTAAACCATCAATCATTCAATTGTTGCCTTCTTTTTATGGTTTAGAAAGAGAAGACCCTTACATGCATGTAAAAGATTTCTTAGATATTTGCTCAACTTTTCGTTTTCAAAATTTTTCGGATGAATCGGTTAAGCTTAGGTTGTTTCCTTTTTCTTTAAAAGATAAAGCCAAAGCTTGGTTAAACTCACTTCCAACCGGAACCATAACCACTTGGGATCAACTTTTTAATAAATTTCTTGCCAAATTTTTCCCCATGTCCAAAACTGATCATTTAAGAAGAGAAATCTCCGAATTTTATCAAAAAGATAATGAAGAATTTTATGAATGTTGGGAAAGATTTAAAGATTTATTATTAAAATGTCCCCACCATGGTTTTGAAAAATGGAGACTTGTAAAATATTTTTATGATGGTTTAACCCCTTTAAACCGACAAATGATTCAATCTATGCATACAGGAAAATTTTTGAAATTACAAGGGCAAGAGGCTTGGGAAGCTCTTGAAGAATTGTCTGTTAATTCACAACAATGGAATTATTCTGAGCCTAGGTCTAGAGCAAATAATTCACCTAAAAGAGGAGGAAAATATAAAATTAAAGAAGAAACTGATTTGAGAACATCTTTTGAAAAATTAGCAAGAAAAGTAGCAGCCTAAGTCATAAGTCAAACTATGAATTCTCATGTTCAACCTAAAAAAGATGTTTTTGCTAGTACTTGTCATAATGATCAATCATGTCCTTCTTTTCTTGAAACATTTTTCGAAGAGGCTAATGCATTACATTCATATGGTAAACCAAATGATAGCCCATTTTCAAACACATACAATCCTAATTGGAGAAACCATCCCAATTTTTCATGGAGACAAAACCAACCACAAATGAACCAAGGAAACCAATTCAACATGCCAAATCCGAATCATGCCCAACCAAGTCAACCTTACCCTCCACAAAGAAAGCCTTCCTTAGAAGACACTTTACAACAATTCATGCAATCCACCCAACAAATCATGCAAAATCAATCTCAATCCATTGCCAAACTTGAGACACAATTGGGTCAATTTGCCAATGCCGTAACTGAGAGAGAAAAAGGAAGATTTCCTAGCCAACCCATCCCAAATCCTAAAGGCCAATATGAAGTAGGAGTTCCTAGTCATAAAGAAGAAGCCAAGTCTATTTCAACTCTTAGGTCCGGAAAACAAATTGCCGAACCCGATTACATACCTCAAGTTGAAAAAGACCAAAGCCAACCTCAAAGTTCCAACACAAATGACTTGTCAAAAGATAATGAACAAATTCTTCCTTCCATTCCAAGAGCTCCTTTTCCACAAAGATTACTCCCACTCAAGAAAGGCAACCAATATAGTGACATCTTAGAAGTGTTCAAACAAGTAAGTATCAACATCCCATTCTTAGATGCCATTAAACAAATTCCTGCCTACTCCAAATTCTTGAAAGACCTTTGCACTGTTAAAAGAAACACTAATGTTCCAAAAAAGGCGCTTTTAACTGAACAAGTTAGCTCCATAATTCAATATAAAAGCCTTGTGAAATATAAAGATCCTGGTTATCCAACAATTTCATGCATCATTGGTGATCATTTTATTAACAAAGCTTTACTTGATTTAGGAGCTAGTGTGAATTTATTGCCTTATTCTGTTTATAAGCAACTTGGTCTAGGAGAATTAAAACCAACTTCTATAACACTGCAATTAGCTGATCGTTCTGTGAAAATTCTTAGAGGTATTATAAAAGATGTTTTAATTAAAGTGGATAAGTTCTATTTTCCTGTTGATTTCATTGTTCTTGATACTCAACCTGTTGAAAATGCTCATGCTCAAATACCCATCATTTTAGGTAGACCATTTTTAGCTACATCTAATGCAATTATCAACTATCGTAATGGTGTATTGAAATTATCTTTTGGAAACATGACTGTTGAATTGAATGTGAGGAAATACATGAAGTGAATATGATTAACACGGAAAATATTTTTGAAATGGACATGAATGAATCTTTTGAAACTTATGCAAAAATGTTTGGAATGTGCTTAAATGTTGATGATGTTATTCATGATGTCAATTCTTTGCTTGAGTCTACCCCACTAATGGATACTGAAAAATGGAAAGCCAAAATTGAACCATGTATTCCATTAGAGCATGTTGAGTCAACTCCTGAACCACCAAAGTTAGATCTCAAACCTTTGCCCGACACTTTTAAATATGCATTTCTAGGAGAGTCTAACACCTATCCTGTTATCATTGCATCTGATTTAGATGAAAAACAAGAAGCAAAGTTGTTAGATATCCTTAGAAAACATAAAAAGGCCATAGGTTGGACCATGGGAGACATTAAGGGAATTAGCCCAGCTGTGTGCATGCATAGAATTCATTTAGAAGAAAATGCTAAGCCCTCCCGAGAAAGTCAAAGAAGATTAAATCCAAACATGAAAGAGGTAGTAAGAGATGATGTAATTAAAATGTTAGATGTAGGGATCATTTACCCTATTTTTGACAGTCCATGGGTTAGTCCAGTTCAAGTTGTTCCAAAAAAGTCTGAGATCACTGTTGTTAAAAATGAACAAAATGAGTTAATCCCTACTAGAGTCCAAACTGGGTGGAGAGTGTGTATAGACTATAGAAAGTTGAATAGTGTCACTAGGAAAGACCACTTCCCATTACCCTTCATTGACCAAATGCTTGAACGATTAGCTAGCCATGCTTATTATTGCTTTCTTGATTGGTATTCGGGATATAACCAAATCCCCATTGCCCCCGAAGATCAAGAAAAGACTACCTTTACTTGCCCTTTTGGAACCTTTGCATATCGTCGCATGCCTTTTGGTCTTTGTAATGCTCCTGCAACATTTCAAAGATGTATGATTGCAATATTTTCTGATATGGTTGAAAGAAATCTTGAAGTATTTATGGATGATTTTTCTGTGTTTGGAAATTCTTTTGATGATTGTTTGCACCATCTTTCCCTTGTTGTGATTCGTTGCAAAGAAATGAATTTAGTTCTTAATTGGGAAAAATGTCATTTCATGGTTAAAAAGGGAATTGTCTTAGGTCATGTGATTTCATCTCAAGGAATAGAAGTTGATAAAGCAAAAGTAGATCTTATTTCAAAACTTCCTCCACCTAAGACAGTAAAAGAAATTAGATCATTCTTAGGCCATGCCGGTTTTTATAGAAGATTTATAAAAGACTTTAGCAAAATTTCACGCCCTTTATGTCATTTACTTGGAAAAGAAAATGCTTTTGTCTTTGATAATGAATGCCATGTTGCCTTTGAAAAATTGAAATCCCTTTTGACTAGCGCACCCATTATTTGCCCTCCTGATTGGAATGTTCCTTTTGAAATAATGTGTGATGCTTCTGATTATGCAATTGGTGCTGTTTTAGGACAAAGAATTAACAAGTTACCTCATGTAATATATTATGCTAGCAAAACTTTAAATGAAGCTCAATTGAATTACACTACAACTGAAAAAGAATTGCTTGCTGTTGTGTTTGCATTAGAGAAGTTTAGGTCTTATTTGTTAGGATCTAAAATAATTGTCTATTCTGATCATGCTGCATTGAAATATCTCTTGTCGAAAAAAGATGCTAAATCTCGTTTAATTCGTTGGATCTTGCTTTTACAAGAATTTGATTTAGAGATACGTGATAAAAAAAGGTTCTGAAAATGTTGTAGTTGATCATTTGTCTAGAATTGTTGTTGAAACTAATCATGATTCCACCACTATCATTGAAACTTTTCCTGATGAACAACTCATGCATGTATCTTCTTTTCCTTGGTATGCTGATATTGTCAATTATTTGGTCAATGGTGAAATTCCTTCTCATTGGTCTAAACAAGATAAATCTAAATTTTATGCTGAAGTGAAAAATTTCATGTGGGATGATCCTTATTTGTTTAAATATTGCCCCGATCAAATAATAAGAAGATGCATTCCAAATTGTGATCAATCTAAAATCATATCTTTTTGTCATGATCATGCATGTGGTGGACATTTTAGTGGTAAGAAAACTGCTTTGAAAATTTTACAATGTGGATTTTATTGGCCTACTATTTTTCATGACACTTATATGCATTGTAAATCTTGTGAGCGTTGCCAAAAATTAGGAAGTGTAACTAGGAGAAACATGATGCCTTTGAATCCTATTCTTATTGTTGAAATATTTGATGTTTGGGGCATTGATTTTATGGGTCCATTTCCTAATTCTTTTGGTAATTTATACATTCTTGTTGGTGTTGATTATGTGTCTAAATGGGTAGAAGCTATTGCATGTCACACTAATGACCATAAAGTTGTGCTTAGTTTTTGAAAGGAAATATTTTCTCGCGATTTGGTTCACCACGGGCGATCATTAGTGATAATGGTACACACTTTTGTAATAGGCCTTTTGAACATTTAATGAAACAATATGGCATTACACATAAAGTCACTACACCTTATCACCCACAAACTAGTGGTCAAGTTGAAATATCAAATAGGGAGATTAAGCACATCTTAGAGAAAACCGTCAACCCCACTAGGAAAGATTGGTCCCTAAGACTCATTGATGCATTATGGGCATATCGTACTGCTTACAAAACGCCCATTGGAATGTCTCCCTATAGACTTGTTTATGGGAAGGCATGCCACTTACCCGTTGAGTTAGAACATAAAGCCTATTGGGCTATTAAGCAACTAAACTTTTCCTTAGACAAAGCGGGTGAGAAAAGAAAGCTTCAATTGAATGAGTTAGAAGAGCTTAGACATGATGCATATGACTATTCGAAAAAGTATAAGGACCGAATGAAGTTTTACCATGACAAAAATATTTTGAGAAAAGATTTTTCTCCCGGTCAAAAAGTCCTTTTATACAATTCTCGTTTGCATCTTTTCCCGGGAAAGTTACGCTCTAGGTGGGTAGGTCCATACATTATCCGCACTGTTTTTCCACATGGAGCCATTGAAATTGAAAATCCTAATAATGGTAATGTATTCAAAGTTAATGGACAAAAATTGAAACCATTTTTAGAATTGAAATATGTGGAAGTGGATGAAATCCTCCTTGAGGATCCAATTTACCATGATCCTTAATTGCTCTCATCAATTCTTGGTAATATGTATTTTTCTTTATGTTTTAGATTAACTTTTTGTTTTGATTGTTGTTATCTTTTTGTTGCTCTTGACATTGCTCCAAGATGAGGTATGACCATTCTAAACTCTCAACTCTTTCACTTTCAATTTATATTTGTATTTTGATACATTGAGGACAATGCATAAATTAAGTTTGGGGTGGTGAGTTCCTATGGTTATTTCTTTCATGTGCTTAGAAATGGTAAAGTATTATTTTTCACTTTTAAAAATTGTTGTTTGGATGCTAAAGTAGTTATATTATATAATTTAAAAAAAACAAAAAAAAAAAGGTTTTTTCTATTTTGGGTTAATATTATTTTAAATAAACATTTATACTGTTACAAGCAAAAATAAACATTTATATTCTTTATTAATTTCAAATTTACTATTTTTAAAGTTTCTTATTTACAAAAATACGGTAGAAAAACTCCCCCAGATGCGCAAGGAGAAGTGTGACACACATGTGGCTATGTGGGCGAGTGAGACTCACACGCGAGTGAGGGACAAAGCCTTCAGAGTTGCCTGACGCTCACAAACTGTAGCGTCAGAACGCAGCAGTGGTTGCCACGTGGCGAATTTGGACAAAGTGGATTTTACGTGTAGGGCTTCTTCTCAGCGCAAAACAACTAAACAACAACACAAAAACAACTAGAAAACTACTTAACCATAACATATAAATCAATTAAAGTTGTTTGCAACATCTTATTTCAACTTTAAAATATTATATAAAATTAAGTTGTTTTTATGTTGTTCTAAAGTTGTTATGCATTGTTATACATTACACTAATTGTTCAACAAGTAAAAAAATAGAGTTTTACATGTTAAAATAAAAACTTACATTATCTCTTATATTAAGACATGGAAAATAATAAGAGAACACGAATTATGTTGATTTTGAATTAGGTGAAAAATTGATAGGAAGAGATTATAAATATGAAGAAAAATTACTTATATTTAGTAATAACATTATTCGTTGTTTTATCGTTGTTTTAAAGTTGTAAACATGTTGTTTAATTTCGTTATTTTTTGAGCATGTTGCTTTGACGTTGTTTGTATGTTGAGTTTCAGTGGTCAAAATCTGTAAATTTCTTAAATTATATATACAGTTATTTTTATGTTTTTATATCGTTGCTAAATGGTTGTTAACAATTTGAAAAAGCCACTAACAACTGTTACCTTTTAAAAAAAATATATATAATTATACCAATACTTGATGTAGAAATTTAAAAAATAATAATAGTTGTTTCTTAATGTACTAAAAATATAAACAAATTAATATATATATATAATGTTCAATATCCTGTACAAAATACATATGAAGGTCACTAGATAAAAATTTAAAAAAATATCAAAGCAAAATTTTTCAATTGATATTGCTCTTCAGCGCATACAGTCAAAACAAAATACACTTCTCAATTATTAATCCATGCATAGTAGCTTCAATCTACTTGGAAGAGTTAGGAATATTTTCTTGTACACTTTTAATGTGTGTGATTTACTTCATTCTACCAAAAGAATAAAAATGAATAAGAAGCTTATTCTGATCACCTATGAAATTCATCATCATTCATCACTAGAAATTAAGTTTATTGCATTGAACTGCACCAGCAAAACAACAATATAAAAAATGGATGCATTTAGAAAATAACATATAAACAACATATAAGCAACTAGTAAACAACGCTATATCAACATAATCATTAAAAAAACTATAAATAAATTAACTAATTCATAAAATCAAAATGAATAAAAAATAATAGTATAACAACAATAGGAAAAGCTCAACTTAAAGAAGAAAAAAAGTACAATTGAATATGTCTTCTTTCTTTAGGCTAGTGAAAACTTAGTGTTTTTGTGCATTTCATCAAACACATAGCATGTGTATTTTTATATACGTGCACATATATACCAAAAAAAAAAATGCAAACTCTCTTAATTTCCAGAATAAAATTTACAACTGAAATGACATCAAAATCAATAATCTATTTTTTTTTAAAAAAAAATGTAACTTACAAATAAATAAAAATGGACAACAAGCCTATTCTAATCAACTTTGAAGTTCACCATCACTAAAAATCAAGTTTTTTTGCATTCAACTGCAGAAGCAGGACAACAACATAAATAGTGAAGGCATTTACAAAATAACATATAGACAACTTATAAACAACGCTAACACAACGCTATATCAACATCATTAAAAATCTATAGATAAATTGACTAAATCATAAAATCAAAATGAACAAAAAATAATGACAGAACTATGAAAAGCTCAACTTAAAAAAAAAAATACAATTGAATATGTCTTCTTTCTTTAGGCTAGTGAAAACTCAATTCTTTTGGGCATTTCATCAAACACATAGCATGTGTATTTTTATATACATTTAAATATATATATACACACACACATACAAAAGAAAAAAAAATCCAAACACCAATATAATATATTTACAGAAAAAGGTTTGCAACCATCAATTAATGTACAAAAAAAAAAAATAAACTAAAATGACATTCAAAATTAATAATATATTTATGAAAATTAAACAAAAAAAAAATAACTTACAAATTAATAGAAGCAAATGAGAATGGAGATGAACAATATGAGGAGGGAGATGGACTTTGCGTGGCCATTGAGGGATGAGGAGGAGGAGGAGGTCAATCTTATTGACAGCAGGGGACTTGGAGATGAGTTTTCTACAATTGAAGATAGGGATGAAGTAAAAGATAGAGGAAAAAGAGGTTTCGTATAATTGTAATTAACAAAATTTAAAAAGGTATAAATGAAAAAGTTAAATTGTATAAAAGTAAAAAATGACATGTGGCATTAAAAATGTAAATAATTTGTCAAATTTATCATTTTGTGCAAAAAAACCAAAAAAAAACATGTTTATTATTATTTTTCTAGTAAAAAAAAAACCAAAAAAATATATTTATGTTCTATATATATATTTATGCTTTAAGAAATTCTTTCATGGCTTTATCTTTTCTGGAATAGTTGAGACTTTTCCTTAGATAAATAAAATCTATGCCTAAGAAGTTGTGAAGCTTCTATAGATTGCCATTAGAAAGAAAATGCTTCAGCATCTTACTAAAGTAAGTTGCTTGCATTAGAGTAAGTAATTACCAAGTATACCACAAGCCATAGGTTTAGATAAACTCAAACCTATAATACTAGGAACAGGAAGTTTTGTTAAGTCCATAGAATAAACTTATAAACGAAAATTTCCTTTTATGTCCTTGTAATAGAAAACTTTAGGTTACTCCATGTGAATGGATTAAACCATAGTTCTATTGGCTTTTCTGTTGGGTTTTATGCCCTAAATAAAACTCTTTACAATTTGATTAGTTATCAATATAAGAAATTTGAAGTGATTGATGTTTGCGTGAATTCTACATGCTAATGGTTTAATATGTTAAATATGTTTATTACATTTACACACAAAATCAGTTAAATCCAGATCATATGTTTATTCACAATTACAGTATCGTCAACACAGTGGAATGTAATTGTGATCATATGAATCAAAAGACTTGGTCCCTGTTTCATCAGTGTTATTGGATTTACACTAATGTGATAATCAGCGATGATGTGTACTTACACTTAGAGTAAGTGTTATGTTCTTTCCAGGACATTAGTAAAGTATACTAGTTTCAAATGTATGGAGTATACATTGGACTGGGCCGATATTGCAACTAAGTTAAGATATTACAAACTTACCGTTATACATATCTTTCCAAGTCAATATCAGTAGTTGATCTTAAGATTAAAAGAATCTAAATCCTGATATGCTTAGGCTCAACTCAGGGGTGATATTCATGTTCTTTGATTTATTAGTTAAGCCTACTTTTGGGTCAGGGTGATACGTATATTTTGGGAACATGATAGTATGATTGAGTGGGAGTGCTGAACATAAATATGGAATCTATAGCTTCTACTGGTGTATAGAAGTCAAGTGATGATTCCCTTCGAGCTTAGCAAATAGAAGTAAATGGATGAGCTCTTGTTTAACTGACTAATTATTAGATCACTAAACATTATTTACAGGTAGCTAAGTGTTTTAAGGGGCAAAATACATTGAGGGGTGAGAACGGTAAAGAAATCCCATCTCGATGTAGATCATCTATATAGAGGATCTTTAAATCACAATAAGATTATAATAATGGTTAAATGAGACAGCATATTGATATCGTGGAACATACAATATGCTCTATATAAGTCTGAGAGTGCAATTCTAAGTTCTAAGAGTGGATTCAACGAAGAATTAATAAGTAGGAATTTACTTGGTAAATTTGGTTCACTTATTGGAAGCTCAGCATATAGATCCATGGTCCCCATTCTAGTTGAGAACATTCTACTTGTAAGACTCATTAATTGATTCGTGATTGATCAATTATAATTCTAAAGTTAGACTATGTCTAATTTTATGAATTTTCACTAAGCAGGGGTGAAATTGTAAAGAAAAGAGTTTCTGGGTTTATTTATTTATTAGTGGACTTTATATGTCTAATTAATAATTAAATTAAATGACAATATTATTTAATAATCTATTTTAGTTATTAAATAATTAGTTTTGGCATTTAAAAGGTTAGAATTTGAAAATTGGCGTTTTTGAGAAAATAGAGATAAAATTTGATAAAACTGCAAAATCAAGTGAGGCCCACTATAACACCATGGCCGGCCACTTAATGAGGTTTTTCAAATTAATATTTTCATTATTTTAATGCCAAATAATTCCTAACCTAAACCTAGTATTTGCCTATAAATAGAAAGTGATGGCTCAGTCAAATCACAAGTTTTTCATAACATGCTTTCATTAGTAATCTGACAGAAATTTCTCTCTTCAGAAAAATTGAGCCTTCCCCACTTTCTATACCTGGCCGAAATCCTCTCTCTTCTTTTCTCCTTCATCAATTTCGACCCTAGTGAAAGAGTAAGTGCCCACACTGATAACTCTAGAAATTAGAGTTATTTTTCACATTTTTTTAGCTAAAATTGGCTTAGTTCTTAAGTTTTTAATTAATTGAGTAAGTTTTTAATTATTTTTGGATTTATTAGCCTTATATTTATTTTATAGTTTATTAAATGTTTTTATAATTATTTTATGATAATATGTTATGTGTTATTTATTTAAAATTTTATTTTAGTTTCTAATTTATTTTATGTATTTTTAGGTGTAATTGGTGGTGAAGATTAGGAATAAATTAGAGAAATATTGAAGAAATGGGGCTAAAATACAATTTCAAAAAGAAAATCTGATGAGCCTTTATGCAAATCCCACTCTCGGTCAAAGTCAACAGCCAATCAGAGCCGTCCGCCTACAGATCTAACGACCCAGGTGGCGAGTGAGATGCACCCCAAACAAGAGAGAGTGAGAGCAATCTCCTCCTGCTGCTTTTCTTCCACGCGGGGCCCACGAGCAGCTGCCAGCTTCATTCCGCATGGGACCCAGCCGTCAGCGCCCAGCCTACCAGCGTGCGCCACGTCCCGCCTCGTCAGCGTTCCTAGCCAACCAGCAAGCGCCACGCATGCAGCCGTCAGCTCCAGTCCTCCAACCCGAGCACGCCAAGTGTCCGCCTGCATAAGAAAAAGAAGAAGAAAAAAAATTGAATTGTTATTTTGCTTTTCTCTCAGCCCAAAAAAGATTAGAAAATGCCAAAATGCCAATATTTTCTCCCACACATTACACATAAATACCTATTTACTCTTCCCAATTTATTTCACCTAAATAAACATTCCTAATTTATTTTTACCCTATCTTTTCACTATTTTTCCATCCAAACAAATATTTATTTTTTCCAATACTCTTACACATACTCTATTTATCCATTCTCTTCCCAACACTAATTAAATTAATCATTTTATTTATTTTATTTTGATTAATTTAATTCTCTAATTTTGCCTATAAATATGGTGTTGGAAGACCATTTCAGAGACATCTCTTCACCCCCTAAACACCTCTTCAACCCAAAACACTTCTCCATTCCACACTCTTCATTTTTACCATTTTCTTTCTACCATTTTTACACTTTGAAGAGCATGTCAAGTATGTTTATCTTTTGTAATTTTTATCTAGTTATGAGCTTCTAATCTTTTTTCAAGATTATTAAGATGATGATGAAGCAAAATGTAACTAGATAGTGTTTATGTTTGTATGTTGATTTCCCATTTGTGCTATAAAGTTCATGGATTTTTCTATCAAAAATATGCCTTTTTCATCTTCAATATCATGTATTTTTTATTGTTAAAGCATATTTCCACTTAGTTCTTCATTATGCAAAAATATAATACTCTTTGATTAAATGTCTTTCATTAAATTGTTTACATCTAATTCTTAGAATATAAGTGTTATATTTTGCCTAAACATAGTTTCTTTGATTTTGTGTAGTTTCATTAAATTGTGACACATTTAATGCTTAGAAATTATACCTTTTATAAGTGAAAAAAAATCCTACATTTTTGAAAATAACTTGTACTTAAAAGAAAAATATATTTTGGAAAATACAGTGTGATTTATTTCAACTATATATATATATATGAACTTGGAAATCAATATACTTATAAATACTATTGAACTTGCATTTTGTGGATTCTAATATCTTAATAATCTTATTTTACACATCTTATTTGAAAATCATTTTCATACTCACTCATCTTTAATCTTAAGTATTTTAGTTACTTGTCTTTTATTTTATTTTGCAAAACTAAAATCCCATCAAATATTTGGAGCTAGGTTAGAATATTCTTATTTTGTTTGAAATAGTTTCTTTTGATGTTAGTCAACTCCCATGGGTTCGACCTTGCACTTACATGAACACTATATTCCGAAACGATTCATGCACTTGCGAGTATAAATATTAAAACACTCACTTTTGAGGACAACACACACACAGCAAGCAGTAACTCAATCATAGATTGGAAGACTGTGAAGGATCAAACTTGAAGAAGAAGGACATTCGGGCTCAGATCTTGATTATACTCTGCTACAGAAAGGATACAAGGGTTAGAGATCTGAGTGGAAGGAGACATTAATTTCGCTGCATCAATGTAAGGTTTTCTTAACTTTATGTGTTTAATTTATCGTTTTAGAAAGTTCATATTTAGGGTGTTTAAACAACATACTTGTGAGTAGATCTAAGATCCTGGTAAAATAAATTTCCAATAACTGGTATCAGAGCCATGGTAATTTATTTACTTACAAGAAATTTGGACTTTAAAACGATTGTTTGTTTGTTTTTGGATGATATCATGTTGTATTGAGTGTTATTTGATGATTGATTGGTGTTTGTAAATTTTCGTGAAAAATAATTGCGATTCTGTTTCTGGAATTATTTTTATTGGATAGTATGGAAAAAAATTAAGCAAGTTACTTTATTACAGAACTCAATTTCGATCTAATTTGAATTAGTTATGATTTTTTGAAGATTCGAAAAAAACGGAGTTGTGCTGAAATTTTCCTGCGATCGCGAAAACTGTCCGTACAACTCACAATTTTTTCGTTTTTCTTCGTTTTTTCATGCTTTTTCATAGAATTAACTTCCGATTTTTTGTGTAGTTTTGTATTTATAGATTTATTATTCCTAATTCAATTCTAATTATCATTATGAATTAATTTAATATTTTTTAAATTTAATTCAAGATATTAGAGTATTTTGAATTTTAAAATAGTAAATATCTATCTTATTGCTTGATTATCTATCTTATTTTTAAATTTGATTATATCTTATCTTATTTTTAAATTTAAGGTCAGATTTTAACTATTTTTAAATTAAATTTTTTTTTAAATATTTTGACCTTATTTAAATTTAAAATAAGATAATTATAATCATGTAATTTTAAATAGATGTAAGATATTTTGCTAACTTTTAAATTTTGTTATTTTATTTATTTAAATTAAATTTAAAATCTGAAAAAGATATTTAATTTATCTTTTCTAATTTTATTTAATTTTTATTTATAAAATAACATTTAATTTTTAAAAGTAGTTAGCAAATTTTGAAATGATATTTAGGTTGGTTGAAACCTAATTTTTCAAAATTGTAGGTTTAATTTTAAATATTTTTTTTTTAAATAATTTCGAAATTTAAATTAATAATTTTTTTTAAATTTCGAAAATAAATATTTATTTTATTTTATTTTTTTTATTTTCGAAAATTAAATTTTTTTTTTATTTAATTATTAATTTCGAAATTTATTTATTTAAAATTAAATAAATCTTACTTCCAACTATCCAGCTAACCTTGTTGCAGGAGTATGTGGTTTTAGCTTGTGTGTAAGTTTTCAAAACCTATTATTACTTGATTGCAAATAGCCATGGTTACTTTTTGCCAGATCTAATGATCTGATTGCTCCCTTGGTCAAGTTAATAATTTGTAACAAGTAAATTTTACAATCTTCTTTCATCTGTGTATGACCTAGCAACATGATAGGATCCATCCAAAGTGTGCCTATGTGAGCCTATATGTTTATTTTGTTTTAATATAGATGCATATAGGTTGTTGCTAAATAAAATGTCACACCATGATAGATTTTATTTAGGTCCATTTAGTTATTGGACCTATTCAATTAATAATAGTTATTCATTTTAAGGTTAAATTCCTCTCTTTTGGGCCTTGTGTGAGAGTTGGGAGCCATAGAAGTGGGTACGACATACACGAACTCAAAGACTCCCTCACATGAACTACCCCAATTGTGAAGGCCCATTTGCCTGATTTGAATAACTGTACTAGGTTAATTATATTAGTTTGACCTAATAAAATTGAATTAGCAACATAATTAACTTTTAAAATATATGAAATTTATTTTCATTTTAATATTTTAAAGTTAATTTTAAGAAAAACACTTTTAGTTTAGATATTATTTCTAGACAAACTATTTGTATTTTTCTTGTATTTAATTAAATATAGAATTTTAACTAACTAAGATTCTTTCTGGAGCTTATTTAATTAAATATTCCTATTTAAGTTATAAATTAGTTGTATCAACTGATTTTTCATATCTAACTTAAATTTGAATATTTGATTTAAATTTTAAATCAAGTTGAGGAATCCTAGGCATTAGTTATTAAAGATTCTTAAGATATTTTTTTAAGTTAATATCTTTTCGAATATTAACTTAAAATGGAATATTTTAGATATTTTTTAGGTTAATATCTTTTTGAATATTAACTTAAAAGATATCTTCAAATTAAGTGGTTATAACTTAATTTTTGATATTTAATTAAATCTAAATTTGAAATTATTTAAGTTTTAGATTTTTTCTATATAACTTAAATTAGATATTTTTCAAATTTATGTTGAAAAGATACTTAGTCAAATAAGATATTTTCTAGATAGTAATTTCTAGACTACTTATTATTTCTAATATTTAAATAGGAAAATATTATACTTTGTGAAATTAATTATTTAAATAATTAATTTTGGTACAATTTTATTAAGTATATTTTTCCTAGTATTAAACTAGAAATAAATAATTAAGCCTTCTCTACACTTAATTATTATTTCTTGAATTTAATACATTTAATTAACTTGAAAAATCTAAATATCTAAGTTGATTTTCATCATGATACTTAAATATTTATTGATTTTTCATGACACTTAATTAAATAGAAAATTATTTTTTGGGTTGAAATTTAATTTTTCAACTTAAATTTAAATAATTTTCAATATATATTTTTTCTTTATTTTCTTAATCAATTTCAAAAATTGCATTTTATTTATGCAATATTTTTCGAATTTTTTATTTTGAAAAATAGATTGAGTTGTAAATTAATTATTTATTTTAATTAATTCTTGGGCCAACTTCAATTAATGATTTTTTCATTTAATTGATTAATTTAAAATAAATGAATTTAAAATATATATATATTATTAGAAATTGAATTAACTAGTCAAAAGAAAATCTAGATAGGTGATATTTTTGCTTGAAGTATTCCTTTTCTAATTTTTATTATTATTTTCGAAAATTGTATATTTTTTTTAATATATACTTTAAATTTTCGAATTCAAAAAATATATTCTCAAAGGAAATTTTTAAGTTGCTAATTATTTAATTTAATTCAACTTAAATTAATTTCCTTAATATTTATATTTAAGATTATTACTAAGATGGAAATAATTAATTTTATTTCAATCACCATCTAAGTATAATTTTATAAATATTATATTAAATTCTTATTTTTGAATTTCAATTCTAAATTTCGAATTTAATAAGAATTTATTTATCAGAATAATAAAGAAAATACATTTTAAAGAATGAACTTTATTATTATTAAGATATTCGATCTCCATTGTGGGTTTTACACCGCGTTTGTTTTAGTGAGTAATCCTCCCTAATGGAGGAACGTTCATTAGCAATTTTGCACCGTTTAATCTCGCATGATAAGTAATTTGTAAGTGTTTTATATGGTATAGATCACCCTAATGGTGGCGACCATATTTGACTTGCAAATTGCGAAACAATGGTAGAAGCTCATGGGATAGAATAGCCTTGACTCTCGCCTAAACGGGACAACGCTGGATTCCAATCTTGATCGAATAAAAGGTTGCTAGAATGTTTAACATTTTAGATGAGCTAACAACTCTATTCAATGGATGGTAGCTTTGACTCTCGCCTAAACGGGACACTGATATCAGTTTGTTGAAAAACCTTGGAAATTATTTAGGATTGAATTTTTAAGTATTTTCTCATATCATTCCTACTTGCTATGTGCTTATAATTTCTGAATTGATTTTGTGTTAAACCATTATTAATTTCTATTTGTTGATTTCTATTATTTTGTAGTATCCTGTTTTGTCAAAATGAATCCCATGTTATCACTGTTGACTGAAAACAAGCTGAATGGATCTAACTTTAATAAGTGGAATGAGAACATTAATATTGCTCTCATAGGAGAAAGTGCCTTGTTTGTTTTAACTGAGCCGTCACCTGAAGTGCCTGGGGACAATGCTTCCAAAGCTGTGAAAGAAAAGTATGAGCGTTGGCAGAAAGCAAATGATAAAGCTCTATACTTTATGCTTTCTAGCATGGTTGACACCCTCAAAACTCGGTTTTCTAAAACCGAGAAGGCTGCTGAAGTTATGACGAAGTTAAATGAGCTATTCGGTAAGGCATCACTTCAGTCACGCTTTGACGCGACTAAGAAGTACATTAATGCACTGATGGAACCTCATCAAAACGTGTGTGACCATGTTCTCCTCATGTCAAGTTATTTCCAAGAAGCCCAGGATCATGGTGCTGAAATGGACAGTGCTACTCAAGTAAGTCTTATCTTGAATAGCCTGACTCCAGCATTTCTACCATACACATCAAATTATGTCATGAATAAGAAGGAAATTGACTTTCATGAATTAGTCAATGACCTTCAAACTTATGAAAATTTGATTGGAGGACCCAAGAAGAAAGGGAGTAAACCTCACAATCCTGGAAATGGTAATGGAACGATGAAACCTGAAGCAAATGTTGCCTCTGCTTCAAAGCCCAAATCGAAGAGGAAGTGGAACAACACCAAGAAGCGAACAAAAGCCATGAAGAATAAAAAGGTTGCTCCTTCTGGTGATGCTACACTAAAAGGAAAGTGTTTCTACTGCAATGAGAAAGGTCATTAGAAACCCCAGTGTCCTAAACTTCTTGTAAAGAAACAAGGTATTTCCATGTATAAACTTAAAGAGTTTTAGTGAATT